>NW_025795449.1:0-26462 GCF_021613505.1 Equus quagga
TCCTCCTCTTTTTGCTGAGGAAGACTGGCCCTGAGCTAACATCCATGTCCATCTTCCTCTATTTTATATGTGGGATGACTACCACAGCATGGCTTTGGCTAAGCGGTGCCATGTCCGCACCCGGGATCCGAACCAGTGAACACCAGGCTGCCGAGAAGCGGAGCGTGCACACTTAACCACTGCACCACCAGGCCAGCCCTTAAATAAAGTTTTATTGGAACACAACCATGCCCATTTGTTTGTGTATTGTCTACGGCTGTTTTCCTGCTATAAGAGCAGAGTTGAGTCGCTATGACAAAGACGAATAGCTTGCTAAGCCAAAATTATTTACTATCTGACCCTTTACAGAAAAAGTTTGTCAACCCCTGCACTAGGTTATTTCTAAGCTCCTTTTCTGCTCTGAAGTTTTATGGTTCTATAAGCTTAGGAAAGGAAACAGAAAAGAGAAAAACAGAAACACGAGCAACAATGACTCTTCAGTTGCCTCAGGTTGTGCAATTGGAGATGGACTGAGCAAGTCAGGAGCATCCAGTCTTAGCATATGGAGGGATGAGTTGGGAAACACTGCTTGAAATAGCAAAATCATTCTAAATAAATTATATAACCCTGATGCTCCTAGTGGAATGGCTAAAATAAAAAATACTGACAATTCCAAGTGCTGACAAAGATACAAAATGATTGGATCCCTCAAATATTGTTGGTGGAAACATAAAATAGTACAGCCACTATGGAAAACAGTCTGACAGTTTCTTATAAAATGAAATATACACTTAGCACAGGACCTAGAAATCCCACTCCCAGGTATTTACCCAAGAGAAATGAAAACACATGTCCAAACAAAGACCTCTACATGAATGTTTATGAGAGCTTTATTCATAAAAGCCAAAAATTGGAAACAATCCCAACGTCCTTGAACCACTGAATGGTTAAATAAACTGTGGTACAGCCATAGCAGAGAATACTGCTCAGCAATAAAAAGAAGTGAATTACTGACACATGCAACAACATGGATGGCTCTTAAGTGCATTATGCTAAGTAGAAGGAGCCAGACTCAAAAAGTCTATGTACTGTATGATTCCATTTATATGACATTCCGGAAAAGGCGAAATCTGAGGGACAGAAAGCAGACCAGTGGTTGCAAGGGTATAGGGTCAGGGGAGGACGGGCTTGACTGTGAGGGGAACTTTCTGGGGTATGATGGAAATGTTCTGTATCTTGCTTGAAGTGGTGGCTACAAAACTGCATACATTTGCTAACACTCTTCTATCTGTACACTTCAAAAGAGTACATTTAACTGTACATAAGTCAAACCAAAAAACCTGATTGTTAAAAATGTGAAATACACAGATGTCTAATAAAAAACAATCTTAAAAAATTTTATAACTTTGAAAAAATGGCATATTCAATAAATGGCACTAAGACGACTGGCTAACCATTTGAAAAATAAAGTTAAACCCTGCTTCACAGCCTACATCGCTAAATTCCCTATGGACTAAAGACCTAAATGTAAAAACAAAATCAAATAAGCACTAGAAAAATATATTGTGCAACAATTACATAAATCTGAAGCAGGAAAGGGCTTTCTACACATAAAAAATAAAGGAAGATTTGACTGCATAAAAAATAAAACAAATTCGTACATCATTAATCATCCTAAATACAACACAAAAGCAAACATAGATGACAGGCCAAAGGATTAATATGTGAGGTATAAAGACAGCTTTAAAAGCCACTAAGGAAAAGATGAACATGGCAGGGAAAACATGGACAATGAACAAGAATTTCACAAAAAGAATAAATTCAAGCCAATGAACATAAGAAAAAAATATAAAAGTTGATATGTAAAATAAAAACAAGATGCCCTTTTCTCATCTATTGTCAAGAATTGTTTTTAAAACTAGATATACTTATTCTGGCAAAAGCGTGGCAAAACAACCACTCAGACATGCTGTTGGTAGGTATATAAGTTCGTATAACCTCGTTGTAATCTATGCTTCCTGTGAAAAATTTAACTGTATATATTATAATGCCCCATTTCCTTAATACGAAGGAATCATACCCTATATATGTAAGCAGGGTGCTTAATTTAACAGTGTATATCTTTTTATACATCAGTAAATTAGATCTACCTCATTTTCTTTAACCTCTGCATAATATTTCATTGCATGAATGCACCATAACTTACTTAACCAATATCCTTAATAGATATTTAACTTGTATATCCTTTCTGGATGACAATTTGTCAATATCAATCAGTTTAAAATGCATGTAATCTCCTTTGATCCAGCAATCTTACTTATAACATTTTATCCCAAGAAAGTAATAAAATATATATGCTAATATTTGCTGTGAAATGCTATCTATAATAATGAAATTTAGAATTCATCTAAATGCCCAACAAAAGAGACTTGGTTAAGTACATGATGATATAGTCACACAGTGGAAAACTATTTAGCCACTCAAAAGTATATTATAGGACCAGGGTTAGCAAACTGCTTCTGTAAATGGCCAGATGATAAATATTTGCAGCTTTGAGGGTCATACAGACTCTGTCCCAATAACTCAACTCTGCCGCTGTAGCGTGAAAGCAGCCGTAGATAATATGTAAATGAACAGGCGTGGCTGTGCTCCAACAAGACTTCCTTCATGGACACTGAAACTTGAACTTCACATCATTCTCATGTGCCATGACATAATACTCATCTTTAGATTTTTTTCAAGTATCTAAAAGTATAAAAACCATGCTTAGCTTGCAGGCTGCACACAAACAAGTGGCAGGCAGGATTTGGCCCATGGTCTGGAGTTTACAGTGAACTCCTGGGAGGAAGGAGATGGTTGGCAGCACGGTTTTTGCATCTCCCCAAATGCCTCCATAAAAAACACAAGTAGGAAAGCAAAACCAAAACCCACAGATACAATCTACAACAAAACCAGATGAAAATGACTTCCGCGACGAACCTTGAAACATGAGTGGGTGGGGACAAAGTAGAAGTAGCTACAAGACCAGAATGGTATCAGCTGCGGCAGGCTATCGAGAGGGAATCAGCAGGGCACCTGATAGACCTAGGAACTCTAAAATAACTCGCTCAAAGCTCAGCAAGATAATCTATGAACAAGAGCAGAGATTGGCGGGGGTGTGCACGTTCGAATGGCAACTGAATGCAAGGAGTCCATGGTACAGCCTGGGAGCCGCCTGGGCCCCAGGAACTTTCAAAACCACCCAAAGCTCCCTTCCAGGGCAAAGGCCCACTCTGAGGAGAAATTGGTGGGAATAGACTGCACATTGGCCAGGACAGGGACAAGACAGACAAAATAGAAAGTCTAGATGAAAGGCGAGGATGCGGACAGGCAGGGCCAGAAGATTTCAGAAAGGAATTCATTATAATTTTGAACAACTCTCAAAAGCAATAGAAGATGGAACTGTAGAGCCATGAAATTAGAAAAAACCTACCCCAAATCAAGCCTCCTTCTAAAACTTCAGGGAAACTAGTTTCATGTAAAAATAAGCAACAGAATACTATCTTTACAGAATTAAAACATGCCAGAAAGAGATGTTCACAAAAATAGATGAAAACTATAATCTAATATTTCAAAACTAGCTAAAATATATTTAGAAAAAGTTACATGATATGAAAAATGTACATGATATGGAAGAATATAAAAATTTGGAATAAGAACAACTCAGAAAGGACATGACAAAACTCTGGAAAGAATTAGAAGTAAGATAAAATAATCATTTCAGAAATGAAGACTAAGCCAGAAGGAACACAGAGGCAAACAAACACAACAGATAATACCTTAAGAGAAACAGAAGATGAAAAGGAGGATTTTTTTAATCAAAAAGAAACTAAGGTGGGGCCTGCTTGGTGGCATAGTGGTTAAATTCACGTGCTCTGCTTTGGTGGCCGGGGGTTCACAGGTTTGGATCCTGGGTGCGGACCTAAACTGCTCGTCAAGCCATGCTGTGGCAGTATCCCACACAAAATAGAGGAGGATTGGCACAGACGTTAGCCCAGTGACAATCTTCCTCAAGCAAAAAGAGGAAGATTGGCAACAGATGTTAGCTTAGGGCCAATCTTACTCACACACACAAAAAAAAAAAGAAGGAAAGAAAGAAATGAAGGTGAATGAAAATTATTCAAGAGGATGTGACAAACATAGAAGACAGTCAAAGAAAACAAGGGAAGAGAATAACAAAGAATGACCAATAACACCAAGACATATTCTGGTAAAATTACTGGACTTTTGAAGAAAAAAAATCTTTTGACAACCAGGCAGAAAAGACCAAGTGTTTAACACAGAAAGAAAATTACATTGTCAGCAGACTTTGACAACATTTTATGCCAGAAGAAAACAGATGACGTATTTAAGATACCCAAGGCAAGAACATGTGAGCCAGACACTTTATATCTAGCTAAAACGACCGTCAATTATTAATGCAGCAAACTCCATCAACGTGTAAATAATTCAGGGAATGCTGGTCCCATGAATCCTTCTTGAGAAAACTTTCAGCGTTACAAACAACCAAAACGGCTGGAGAGACACTGACATAAAGACCAGTAGTGAGTATCAGATAAACACCCACACGGAATGAAGACTAAATGAGGGCTCTAAAGGAGACACGATCCTACAGAATGGCCTTACGCACTGATGGTGTAGACGCTGGACAACTCTAAAAATGGGGAGACTGGGGAGAGCATATAGAAAAATTGCTATTTTCAATAATCATTAAGAAATATTTTATAATTTATCAAAAGTTCAGGAATTCCTTTAGTTCCACCTGTTTCTTTCCTATCTGTTAAATTTAAATAAAACTAAACATGAGCATTTTATTAAAACATGTAACAGAATATGACTGGTTAAAAGTGTGGACTGAAGAATCAGGATGCCCGGGTTCAGATCCCAGCTCTGACACTTGCCAGTTACGTTTAGATCCTGGCTCTGCTGGGTACCAGCAGGGTAACCTTGAGCAAGTTACACACAACCCCTCCGGTGCCTCATTTTCTTCATCTGTTTGAAGGAGATAATATCCACTGCAGGATGACGACAGATTAATGAGGGAAGTGCTTAGAAAAGTGTCTGACACATAGTAAAAGTTCAGTAAGTCAGAACTATTATTGTTGTTGTTATTGCTATTATTCCATTTACCAATAAAAGTATTTCCATTTCTCTATGTTGTTGAAGTAGCAGTAAATATGGGTATGTCTGGGTGACAGTATTAAGAATGATTTCATTTTTCTCTTTCAATTATCTGTATTTCTAATTTTTCTACAATACATACATATTGCTTTTAAAAGAAAAAATATTTTAAGTTTTAAAAACGCACCCTGAACATTACACTTTCATTGGTTTCTGGTCATGAGATCCATTGCTTAGCTGTGCCTTTTTCATTTCTAAAACTTGGATTACTCTCATTTTCACCCATCTAGCATCAGGGCCTTTTCCTGAGCACTGCTTCTTTGTAAGGTAAAAGGAACGAATGCAAAGGGTCTGACCTGTTATTCAATTTTGTGAATTATACATCACTGTAATTTTAAAATTACTTGTAGAAAAAAATAATAAATCCACAAAACTACCAGTCTGTAATTCAATTCTTACACTGCCAATTTTGTAAACAAGGTAGTCAACAATAGAATAATGGCCAGAGATGAAAAACATCATAAATGAAAAAAGTCAGTGTTTAGGAAGCTAACACAACTGGCTTTTAGTTGTTAGTCATCTAATCCCAGCAAAACAGTGTGTTACACGGCTTTTATATTTTAAAGAAATAAACAAATTTCATAGTCTAATGGAACATCAAGTCTCAATTTAGGAGTACTTTCGAGACTTGGTTATCTCCCACAGTGAGCTTTCCGTGCAAGTGAAGCGGGTCCCACGCACTGAAGCACCATGGGAAACAATGGCCTGTTGTATACAAGGAGACAGGTGACATGGCCCGGTTTTCTTCAGATCAACCTTCACAAGAGAAAGTTGTACAGCGGGAATGGTAGATTCTCATGCCCTAAAATCATTGCACCTTTAAGAAGAACTAGTCGAATGTGGTGTGGAGGGGCCTAATTTGGTATCATTTAGGTGGCTGTTAACCCAAATCCCTGACTTTCAAGAGGGATAATTAAAGGGAAAGAATTAAACACGTACCTGCCTTTCCAGCAGAAACTGAATTTCAGAACAACCAAAGAGCCTTGCGGATGCCTGAAAGCAGTGCTTTATAGAAAAGTGCTGGCTCATCAATGTAGATTAAATGGTACATGAAAAAAATCATTTCACAGCCCCTCTTGAAATTACTGGTTCTTACAAGGATACCAACTGGCATAAAAAGCAGTAGCTGAAGCGCTGACAGGGTGCTAACATAGCACCACACAGATTATTTTCAGGTGGCAAGGGGGGGAATAAGTGTAGATGGCAGAAGGGGACACGCTGTTATCACCTTAAATACAGTGGTCAATCTTAGCCTCACTAATGGTGGGACAACTGGGTATTATCTGACTCCTGACAACTGAAACAGTTGGAAAGGTTTAAATATGGACTGAGTATTAGAGGATATTAAGGAATTAATAATTTTTAAAGTGCAGTCATGCTATTTTTGCTATGTAAGAAAGTATTCTTAGTTTTTAAAGATAATACTGAAGTAAAAAAAAAATCAGCAGTATTTGGAAGTCAACTCCAAGTTAAAAAGCTGCTTTCCAATCAGGAATGCAAAATTGGCACAGGAATGAAAACATAATTGGTTTCTAAGAAGTGGGGGGAGACTAGATAATTTTTTATGGTGCAGAAGAAATGCAGATACAGAGGAGAAGCAATTCCCTCTGCACAGCACCCCCCCTCTAACCCACTGCCAAATCTGGGCAGCAGCCCAATTAGTCACAAAGAAAAGGCAAGCAGCGGAGCAACAGGGAGAAACACTGTTGGCCAAAATGTTACTACAGTGATGAACAAAACAGGGTCCAAACACTAGAAACCTTAAGGAAAACTATACAGAAGATTGAATTTCTTTGTGGCCACACCTGAATAAGTTCTTTTTTTTTTTAAAGATTGGCACCTAGGCTAACAACTGTTGCCAATCTTCCTTTTTTTTTTAAAGATTGGCACCTGGGCTAACAACTGTTGCCAATCTTTTTTTCTTTTCTGCTTTATCTCCCCAAACCCCCCCTGTACATAGTTGTATATCTTAGTCGCAGGTCCTTCTAGTTGTGGGATGTGGGACGCCACCTCAACGTGGCCTGACGAGCGGTGCCATGTCGGAGCCCAGGATCTGAAGCCCGGGCCGCCGCAGCGGAGCGCGCGAACTTAACCACTCTGCCACGGAGCCAGCCCTAAATAAGTTCTTTTAAGAACCACTATTGATGGTGTAGTGTGGAAGAAGAAAGTGTTTAGAAAGGGCATGGATTATTTCTTTGGACTAGGAGTCAGTAACTTTGGGTTACAATGGCTTCTAGTTCAGGTTCTGCAATTACCTCTCGCTGTGGTAGTCGTTGAGAAATTTCTCTGTGGCCCCCAATGTTCCCATCTCTAAAGTGACGGGGTAGGATGAGAATCTACAGGGTTTTTTTGTTTGTTTTTTTTTTCAATTTTATTTTTCCTTTTTCTCCCCAAAGTCCCGTGGTACATAGTTGTATATGTTCAGTTGTGGGTTCTTCTAGTTGTGGCATGTGGGACGCCACCTCAGCATGGCCTGATGAGTGGTGCCATGTCCGCACCCAGGATCCAAACCAGCGAACCCTGGGCCACCGAAGCAGAGTGCGTGAACTTAACCACTCTGCCACGGGGCCAGCCCTAGAGTTTTTAAGATGTATAATCAAAGATAAATAATTAAACATGTAAAAATCCACCTCATTAGACGACCTCTAGGGCCATGTTCATTATATAATTCAATGGTTCTAGGAATAAAAAGTTAGCCTTTCTGTTGCATATGCAGTTCAATTTGTAAGGATTTCTGTCATGTAGAGAAAGAGGATTATTCATTTGGTTAAATGCAAACATGAAAATTTGTTCTATTACCCTTTCCCCTGTCTGGCATTTTTATTATACTTTTAGTTTTAAACACTGATTTTATTTAATGGTCTGCAACCACTACAAACAAAAACATCTTACACTTTCAGTGGTCCATTGTGTCAGTGTGTCCGCCTCACTAAATTACAGAATTATCTGACTCATCGGGACAACATATTATCCTCCAGACAGCAAATTGAAAAAAAGCAATTTTCCCATCTCTGAGAAAGATAATTGATCTGATTTTGCTGTGAATGTTACCATCATTCACTCTATCACCCAGGCTTGAAACCTTAAAATTATTTTTTACTTTCCCCACCTTTCATCGCCCACACAGAGTCACCAAGTCGTAATGAGTTTCCTTCAATAATGTCTCTTGCATCAATCTCTGCTACCACCCAAGTTCAAGTCCCTATTATCTCTCAGACCTGGATGACCACAACATTCTCTCTTCCCTTAACGACTTGTACAGGGGTTCTTTTTATCATAAAAGCAATACAGGCTTATTATAGGCAATTTGAAAATCTCGGTAAGGTAGAAAGAGAATAATATCAATTATCCCCAATCTTTCTGCCCAGAGATAATCATTTGACTCATTTCCTTCCACTCGTCATTCTATGTATAGATTAAGGCATTTTTTTAAATTAAGATTATAATATACTACACATTTATGTTTCTTACTTTTATAACATGAATATTTTGCTATGACATTAAATGCTTTGAAAATCTATCTTTTTTAAACCATCCTTGAGCCACTGTTGGATTATTCCCGCAAAATAGATGACTAAAAGTATAATCACAAGATTAATGATTCTTGTTATATTTTACCAAGCTGCCCCCCAGAAAGACTGAATACCATTTTACAGGCCCATGAGCAGTGCAGGAAAAGTGCCAGTTCCCCACCCACTTGTTAACACTGGGTACTATTACTTTTTTAGGAACTTATTAGGCTGGAAATTTATATCTCATCAATGCTTTGGCTGTATGTTTTATATATATTAGTGAGTCCAAACATGTTTGCACAGATACTGGGCATTTGTGTCACAGCACTTTCACTAGTCTTCATTCTGCTAAGATGGCGAGCCACTTCAAATGTCTTTCAAGAGTCTGGCATGTTAGGTCAATGTGTGAAACCACAGTGGGAACTGGAAATGGCAGGGCCTGAGATGAACTGGTAGAGTGTGTGTCCTGGTTAGGATTCCAAGTTGAAAAATTTTAAATATCTCACACTGGACAAACAAAACACCTACGGGGCAAATTCAGGGCGAGGGTGCCAGTTTGCTACCAAGCTAGTGCCTCCCCTCTCTAATCCATTCCCTCCAGATTGTTGTCAGAAAGATATCCTAGTATCTTTCCATATAAGGCCAATCATAATGTGACTCTAAATATTTTCCTCATAACTCACTATCCCAACCTTCTACTGCTATCATACAGAACTCTTTGAAGGTGGTGAGGTTCTTGAGGACAAGCATCCTATCTTACAAGAGGCAATGTGGCACAGTGGAAAGAGAGAGAGAACTCTGGAATCAGACAGTCCTGGGTCAAATCGAACCTAACTACCTACTAGCTGTGTGACCTCACTAAAGTGACTTAACCTCACTGAGGCTCCATTTCCTCATCTATAAAATGGTACTAACAGCACCTGCACCACAGGCCGGTTATGAAGATTCAGTAAGGGAATATAAGCAAAGAGCTTAATATGGTATGTACACATAGCAGACTTTCAAAAACTGGTTAGAGTTGTTAGAATATTTGCACAATTCCCAGCCTCCAGCATTGACCACAGTAGCTGGTGAAATGAAGAAAGAGACACTGGTAATCCAAAGGAAAATATCTGTAACAGGGATTTTCGAAGTGTGGTCCACAAACTATCCTGCCAGGACAGGAATCACCTGTGGGCTCCGGTTAAATATGCAGATTCCTGGGACTCATCGCAGACCTGCTGACTCAGAATCTCCGGAGGGAGGGCCCAGGCTTCTACATTCTTACAAGCATTCCAGTTGATTGTCACTCAGCTAAAGTTGAAGAATCACTGGTTGCCAGTCACCTCAGTGTACAATCCCCTTATCAGGTGCCTGACTTCTGGACCCAGCTGCCGAGTGGTACCCTATCCCCAGGGTCTGGCAGAGTTACCCACTGTCTGTGACCATGACTTGGTGAAAAAGTGATCCAGATGAATACTCCTCTGACAGCACATCGGCCTCCCCGTCTTCCTTCCCTAACCGCATATCATCACTGCCAGTGTGAATCACTCGTTATTACAAGAATTGTTTGGGGATTAAAGATAAATGGAAAGTATTTAGTAATACTAATCACTAACTTACTGAACACCTATAAAGTGCCAAGCATGCTCAGCAGTCTTTATGTACAGTCATGTGTCAATGAATGACGGGGACACGTTCTGAGAGATGCGTCCTTAGGTGATTTTGTCATTGTGCGAACATCACAGAGTGTACTTACACAAACCTAGATTGTATAGCCTACTACACACCCAGGCTACATGGTACTATGTTGGGACCATCATCGTACATGCGGTCCATCATTGACCGAAACGTCATTATGTGGTGCATGACTATTAAATTAACTTAATCCAACATAACAACACTATGAGGCTGGTGTTATCATTACCTCCACTTTACAAATGGGAAAACTGAGGCAGAGAGAGAGAGGTTAAGGAAGTTACCTAAGGTCAAACAGATGGTAAATGACACAGCAGAGATTTGAATCCAGACAATCTGACTCCAGAGTGCAGGCTATTATCTGCTATGCTGTACTGCTTCCCTCAATTAACTGCCCTATGCCTGTTAGTACTAATTTAAGATATATACAATAATATTGATATTTATTTCATTTAGTGTCTTTATTATTTTATTTGGGTGAATGTATTTATCAGAGAAACTTCAAACTCTCTCATTCTCATACGGTCTTAGGTTTTCCAGCCATAAATTCCAGCAGGAGAGTCTGCAGCAAACGAACTCTAACAGTGGGGTCTGCGCTAGTTCCCCATCTTGGGAGGCCAGCTTTCCAGGCAGTAGCACGAACAAAATCTATTTCAATTGTTTACCCCATCTTTATCTTTCTCCAAATCAAGTTTACAAATTATCCAAGAGTCAGAAGCCCCGCCTATTGGGCTAGCTGCATAAAGGAGGCTCCTCCCCCTGCATGTTTGGATCAAATATGTTCCCTACCCCAGGGAGAGAGTGAAGCCCAGTGATGGGAGATGGGCAAAGTATTCTGGAGACTTCTTAGGTGGTACGCTTGGCCTGAGATATATTTTAAATCAGCTCGTCTTTAATCTTTTAGATAAAAAGTACTTTAAAATAATCAATCTAGAAATGAAATTCTGACACATGCTACAACTTGGATGAACCTCAAAAACATCATGCTAAGTGAAAGAAGCCAGACACAAAAGGACAGATATTGTAGGATTCCACTTATATGAGGTACCCAGAATAGGCAAATTCAGAGACACAAAGTAGAACAGATGTTACCAGGGGCTGGGGGCCATGAGGAGTTCTTGTTTAAAGGGCAGTTTCTGTTTGGGATGATGAAAAGGTTCAGGAAATGGTGATAATGGCTGAATGACATTGTAAGTGTACTCACTGCCATTGAACTGTACACTTAAAAACAATTAAAATGGTAAATTTTATGTTATGTATATTTTACCAAAATTTTTAAAAATCCCATAGCCTCAGAAAAAAAAAAAAAAAAACCCACCAATTTCAAACCTCATAGAGTCAGTGCTTACCAGGGTATCATCATTCTGGTCTCCAAACATTTCTTTAAAAATCTTGCCAGGATCAGGAATTGGAGGAAACATAATGATCTTGAGCCTTTAAGAAAACAGACATTTTTGATCACATCTTCCAGCCTATAGGAACGTCCCACTTAAATATAGCCATATTAAAAGAAGGCTTGGACAAAAGACATGTGACACAAGTCATCTTTAGTGATAAAGCAGTTGTGAAGAAATTTCTGAAACAAGCTGAGAAATCAATGTCCTAAGGGCATCAAGTGCGGGTGGAGCAAAAGGGCCATCAGCATAAGCAGACTACTTATACCCTATCATTTTAAAAGTTTTTTTCTAGTTTTATTGAGATATATTTGATAAATAAAAATTGTACAGGGCCGGCCCCGTGGCCGAGTAGTTCAGTTCGCGCGCTCTGCTTCAGCGGCCCAGGGTTTCGCCGGTTCGGATCCTGGGCGCGGACATGGCATCGCTTGTCAGGCCATGCTGAGGCGGCATCCCACATTCCACAACTAGAAGGATCCACAACTAAAAATACACAACTATGTACCAGGGGGCTTTGGGGAGAAAAAGGAAAAATAAAATCTTTAAAAAAAAATTGTATATATTTCAGGGGTACAACGTATTGTTATGATACATGTATATATTGTGAAATGATTACCACAATCAAGCTAATTAATACTCCATCACTTCACATAGTTATGATTGTGTGTGTTATACCCCATCATTTAAATAATAATGGTGCTTTACTTATCATAGACCAAATGGGAGCTTGCTGTTTATAACGTTGAAAAAAATAATCTTCTGAGAGCAGGGTACATTCCTTTTTAATTTTTCTTTTTTTTTCTTACTTCTTCCTCTCTATTTGGCATCTTACAGTACCCTTTGGCAGACCTACCTCTTCTCCTAGGACTCTAAACACTGGTGTGCCCCAGGGTTCGGTCTTTTGTCCTCTTTATCTTACTTCATGAGGGCTCTCTTCCAGTCTTAGGGCTTTAAATCCATTTACATGCCAAGAATACCCAAAGTTCTATCTCCAGCCCACACCTCTCCCTTCAACTCCAGGTTCATGTATACAACTACCTATTTAACATCTCTACTTGGACATCTAATAGGCATCTCAAACTCAGCATGTTCAAAACTGAAGTCCTCACTTTTCCCCTAGAGCCAGCTCTCTTCACAATCTCCTCCATTTCAGTAAATGGCTCCAGCATTCACTCAGTTGCCGAAGCTAAAAATCTAAGTTATCCTTGAATCTTTGATTTCCCTCACATGTCCACAGACAAGCAGCCATCAGCAAGTGCTATCAATTCTACCTTCAAAATATATCCCACATCTGACCACATCTTACTACCTCCATTCTAACCTCCTAGCCCAAGATACCTTCATCTTTCTCCCAAAACACGGCAATGCCTCCTAACTAGTCTCCCTGCTTCCACTCTTGCCCAAGTCAATTCTTCCCCCAGCAACTAGTGATCTTTTATGACAGTAAATCAGACCACGTCCCTCCCCTGCTTAAAACTCTCCAATGTTTCCCCATCAAGCCTAGGATAAAATCTCAGTTCCTTGCTATGACACGATCTGGCTCCGCCAACCTCTCCAGCCTCATCTCCTGTTGCTCTCCCCCTTGTGTACTCTACTCCAACAAGACACATGAAGCTCATTCCAGACTCGGGGCCTTTGCACTTGCTATTCCCTAGGCCTGGAATGCTTTTTCTTCAAATATCTGAATGGCTCACTCCTTCACTTTATTTAGTCTCGCCTTAAATGTCACTTTCTCAGAGAGGCCTTCCCTGGCCATCCTATGTAAGATGAGCCTCCTATCACTTCCTAGCCTTTTTCCCCATAACGTTACTACTCACTATGTGAAATCATAGCATTATTTTATATATATATATCTATATCTATCCCCTAGATATATGTCCCCCTAGAACACAGATAAGGACTTTTTCCTGTTCACTGTTGTAACCCCAGCAATTAAAACAGTGCCTGGCACTTAAATAGGCACACAATAAGTGTATGTTGAAAGTACATAGAAATAATGACAAAATACTGGTTCTGGACCCAGCTTAATAATCTTATTCCAACCTTAGGTATTTACCGCAAGAGTAAATAACAGCAGCAGACCAATCCGTATGGTGAGATATACAACATTCTCGAGGAATGAATACCATATATTAGAGACGACTGGATGAAGTTCTCATTCCTACAGCTTTAAGTAGTCACCTGCTTTGCATTAATACTAGACAAGCAATTCCCTTAGCAATGGTCTCCATTTCTAAAGCTTCATTCCAAGAGCTATCAACTAACTGTTGATAAATTAGCCATTTGAAAGAGTGAGTCAACATAAATTCTCTCAACAATTCTAAACACATGCAGAGAGCAGCACCTGAGCAGAGCCCTGAGAAACTAATCCAACGCTTTCCTCACCAGAAAATGGGCACAATAATTTTCTTTGCCATGCCGTACTGCCAAAACCCATTTATAGCCAAAACGCTTCTAATATGCTGAGCAAACATCAAACACTGTCATAAAGGGTGATAAGCAGAGCCACCAGGCTGGCAGAAACTGTCAAGCCTGCCCGGGCAGCTGCCTTACCTTTTTAGGTAAAGCAGCAGGACTATGATGGCACCTGCAACGATGACTGGAATGATGAGTAACATGGCTATGTAGAATGTGGGATCGGCCTTCTTACCTGGAAGATGGAAAGCAAACAGAAAGACATGAGAAATAAAACCCTTTTAGAAAGAACCCAAGCGACAGTTGTATTAGACTAGAGGGATCACAGATACTTCTGCCCTCGACCCCAATCTGTTTTCTGAAACTCTTCAATTATCTTATCTTCTGTTATCTTAATAGTGAAAAAAAAGTCCTGCTCTGATGCCTAAAATGCCATGGGTGAATAAACACCTTTAGGATTATCTGAAACCAGGTATCTCAACTGGTTCCTTCCAGACACTACTAACAAAAATGTTACACCTGTTAAATATGTCATCTCATTAACAGTGACTATCTTTTCTTATTGGTTACTTACCACTACTAGAATACCTAAAATATTCCTAACAACTACCACTACTACTATTCTTAATTGAGCACCTACTACATGTCTGATACCATATTAGCTGCTTTTACATGCTTATATCTATGGTATAGAGATAGATAATATTATCTCCCATTTACACACATGAGAAGGATAAAGCTCAGAGAGGTTTAGTGGCTTGTCCAGAAGGATTTAGTATTGTGATGGAGTCAAGCCTCAAATCCAGCACTGTCCAATTCCAAAGCCTTTCATTAACTGCCTTGCTACATCTAACACATAGAATGTCATATGTCTGTTTATATGCTCACCTTTTCCACTAGTGCATGAAGATCTAGAAAGCGTCATCAGAGCCCAGCATCATTGCATTAGGCAGCCTCTAAAATATCCCCAAATGATTCCTGCCTCTTGATATTTACACCCTTGTGTAATCTCTTCCCCTTGAGAGTGGGCTGGACTAGTTGACTCATTTGTAAAGAATTGAATAGCAACAGAAATGGGATGTCATTTCTGAGATTCAGTTATAAACGTGGTTTCCACACTGGGTGTTCTCTCATACTTTTTCTTGCTTGGATCACTTACTTGGGGAAGCCAGCTGCCACACCATGAGGTAGACCTGTGGGGAGGCCCAACTGGCAAAGAACTGAGGGAGGCTCTGTATTAGTTCCCTAGAGCTACTGTAATAAATCACCACACACCGGTTGGCTTTAAACGACAGAAATGTATTCTCTCATAGTTGTGGAGGCTAGAAGTCCAAAATCATGGTATCTGAAAGGGCATACTCTCTCTGAAGGCTCTAAAGAAGAATCCCTCCTTGCCTCCTCCTAGCTTCTGGTAGCTCCTGGCTATCAATAGTGTTCCTTGGCTTGTAACTGCATCACTCTAATCTCTGCCTCCATCTTCACATGGCCTTCTTCCCTGTGTGTTCATGTGCCTGTGTTTCTGTTTATCCTCTCTTCTTCTCATAAGGATACTAGTCATTGAATTTAGGGCCTACCCTAAGCCATTATAACCCCCATCTTAACTTGATTACATCTGCAAAAACTCTATTTCCAAATAAGGTCACATTCACAGGTACCAAGAGTTCAGACTTGAACATATCTTTTTGAGGGATGCAATTCAACCTGCTACAGCCTCCACCCAGCAGCCAGAGAAGAAGTGAGGCTCTCCGATGACCACATGAGTGAGCTTGGAAAGTGGATTCTCTAGCCCCAGTCAAGCCTTCAGATGAGACTGCAGTCCCAGCTGACAGATTGACTGTAACCTCATGAGAGAACTTGAGCCAGAGGTACCTAGCTAAGCCACACTCAGATTCCTACCCACAGAAACTGTGAGATGGTAAATATGTGTTTTTAAGCCACTAAATTTTGGGATGATTTGTTACGCAACAATAGATAACTAATATAACCACACCTGGCAGATCGCTTGTTCAGTCTCTCAGTTAATAGGGAATCGCTTACCTCAGCAACCTGTCTCTCTCACTGTTTTCTTAAGTTGGTCCTATTTTGCCCCAAGGAGCCACAAAAAAGATAGCCTATTCTCTCTTTTACCTGACAATATCTCAAATATTAGAATTCAGCAATCATGACTCCCCAAACTTACTTCAACTGTTTCTCCGAAAATTTTGAGATTCTTCAACATCTTGATTACCTATCAAGGATAGATTCCAGTCTGCCAATGCATCTCCTACAACGTGGTGCCCGGAATGGAATCCTGCACACTTCTCATGTAAGCAGGACACCGTGCCCCGTCCTGCTGCATTCCCTGGTTTCAGGCACTGCACCATCACGGCTGCCTATGACTACATATGCCTTTTGGGGATATTTAAGGGTTCAAAGTCGAGTCACTTTGATCTTACAGTCAAACAAAACCCTATACCCCACCCTACAACACACAGAGCCTTAAAGCACAGGTCTTTCTAACCCTGTACTTGAGCCTGACACATAGCTTGCTCAGCCTCTCACTTAATAAAGGAAACTGATTTTTTTTCAAACCTAGATACAGATTTATCTCTATTAAATGCCCTCAAGGTCATTGTTCTACTCTTGATTCTGTCACCAGCACATGGTATGGTCCTCTGGCATTGTAGAATCTGCAGATTTAATCATGCCTGCCTTCTACATTTTTGTTCAGGTTATTAACAAAGATGGAGACAGGAGAGAAGAGAGAATAACACCATTTGGATTTTGTGGATTTTCAAAGAGCTTTATTTTGTAAATTAGCCCTGGGTGATTTGACATTAATTAAACACAAAGTACATTTTGATCGCAAGTACTCTCTGGCTGACGTCAAGAATGCAGAACAGTCCTTTTGTCCAATCTATTTTCTGCTTCAGCTTAGTGTCCATGCATCAATGGTTTAAATTTTAATGAAATCCTGTTCTCTTACCTATACTCATCGCTTGACTCCAATTACTCCAGAGTTTGTCATCCTCATAGCATAATTTATTTGTTTTGACTCTTATTCTGACTGTGTTCACAGTATCAGGAAGAACACCGGGGACCATGAAACAAATTGTACCCTTAGATATAAAATAAAAACACACAAGAATATTACCAGTTAATTCTCTTTCTCTGCTGCTGAATCCTAAATATAATTATCTGCCAAATTCTGTATATGATTAAGACTTGGATTGCAATCTGAATTATCTGACTTTAACTCCTGAAAAAAAACAATTGGCAACAATGCACAGAACAAAGTAGTTTGTTTTTCTCAAAGCAGTTCCAATTCAGGCTATGCTCACCCTGCCCCACCCCTAATTACTCTGAGTTTAAGCCCAAATAGCTAAAGTTGAATTTACTGACCTCCAGGTCTCCCTCAAATTCTGGATTCTGACATTTGGCCTCTTCAACCTTGAAAATACAGAAAATGAATAAATCCACAATTTTAAAAAAATCACATTTTGCATCATTTAACCATTTCTAACAAGGTTTCCTTTTGCTCCACTAAAGAGGATCAGGGGCAACGGAAAAAGTTGGTTTTTTTAATAAGTGGTGCTGGGTCAATTACATGTCCATATGAGGGGAAAAAACGAATCTTGACTCCTGCCTCACACTATTTACAAAGTCAATTCCAGATGGATTGCAGATCTGAATATGAAAGTTAGACTAAATAAATAAATACAGCAAGCTTTTAGATGGAAACGTAGATTATCTTTGTGACCTTGAAGCAGGAAAAGATTTCTTAAATAGGACCAAAAAAATATTAACCATAAAGGAAAATGTTTTATAAAGTCATCTATATTAAAATTAAAAACTTCTTCTGTTCATCAAAAGATATGCTTGCTGTTAAGGAAATAAAAAGGTAATGTATAGAGTGACAGAAGATATTTGCAACTTCTGACAAAGAACTTGCATATATACATTATGTAATATATATTTATATTTATATATAATACACACACATATATACAGATATCTCACAAATTAATAAAGAAAAGACAGACAACCCAAAAGAAAAACTGGCAAAAGACTTGAACAGCCACTTCACAAGAGGATATCCAAATTGCCAATAAACACATTAAAAAGTGCTCAACTTCATTAGGCATCAGGGAAACGCAAATTAAATCTACAAGATAACAATACACACTCCTACCAGACAATACCAAGCGTTGGTGAGGATGTGAAGCATCTAGCACTCCCAATTTCTGCTCTTAGTAGTGTAAACTGGCACAACCATTTGGGAAAACTATTATCTACTAGAGACAATCATATGTAACCCTATGACCCATATACGCCCAACAGAAATGTATGTGCATGTGCACAGAAACAAGTACACAAATGCTCACAAAGACTCTATCCATAAAACTCCAAACTAGAAACTATCCAAATGTCCATCAATGGGAGAATGGAGAAATCAAATGTGGTAGATTGATATGATGGGATGAATGCAATGAGAATGAACCATCTGCAACTACAGACAATGATATCAGTGAATCTCATAAACATAACATCAAGTGAAAGAAGGCAGACATACAAAAAAGTAACTTCTGTATAATTCATTTATATAAAGTTTAAAAAGAGGTAACACAACTAATCTACGGGATTAGAAGTCAAGACAATAGTTGCTCTTTGGGAGGACAGTGACCGACATGGGTCACGATGGGCCTTCTGGGCTTGCTGGTTACATAAGGGAAAATGGGAAGATATTGGTCAAAGGGTCCAAACTTTCAGTTATAAGTTCTGGGGATCTAATGGACAGCATGGTGATTATAGTTAATAATAGTGTATAATATCCTTGAAATTTGCTAAGAGAGTAGATCTTAAGTGTTCTCACCACAAAAAAAAGATAACAGTGTAAGGTTATGGATGTGTTAATTAACTTGATTGTGGTAATCATTTCACAATGTATATGTATATTAAATCATCATGTTGTACACCTTAAAATTAATCACATTGTACAACCTAAATATATACAATTTTTAGTCAATAATCATATCTCAATAAAGCTGGAAAAAATAGTCAACTTCTATAAAAGAGATGTTTAAACATGGAACAAAGACCAGAACACATAGCTATGATTTTTGGCATTCAATGTCATTCACTCAATGGTTCCTACCTGCATTTGTGAAGAGCTAAAACGCCAACTGAATGATCAAGGGCCACCCTATCAATATTTCACATAGGGGCGGAGAAAAAACCATTCAGGGTCTACTGCACCCCATTGCTGACCATTAGGAGTCAGATGCCTGCTGGGCCATTACAAGTGTCAACTACCACTTGAGGGATCAAGTTGCAGGCTGATGTCCCCCCCTCCCCTGGACCATCTCCCAGATATATATATTCCAAAATCTGCAAATCATTGTGTAAACTGAAGGTTCTGGGTTCTTGTTCAAATGTAAATCCCCTTGTGTAGTTTATCAGCTGTTCAGATACCTCTGTGAGGAAAGGAAAACAAGGGCACACACAGAGCACCAGGCAGATAGTCTACGGGGATGAGGGTGGACACAGACAAGTCATTCCCCACTTTATGATCCTGTCACGAGCTACCTCTGAGCACAGCCCCCACGTGATGGCACCAGTTCATGGTCCAGCCTACTTGCTCCTCTCAACTGGAACACAAGGCAAAATAATTCCTCAAAAAGTCTTGTAAAAAGGAAACACAAAAGATCTAACCAGCAGAGCTCAAAATCAATGAACACACAAGAAACTGATGACATTCTAGGGGAGGAAGCAGCTGGTGAACATCTGCTAGGAGAGAGAACACTAAATTCAAGTGTACACATAGTTAATTTCAAACAGATTATAGTTCTGATTTAGGTGGATAAATTCCATAGTATGTGTGTTCTCTTCGATGCATAAATTTGTAAAAAAGGTAACTCAATTCAACAAGAATTTACTTTTTTTAATACGAAAATTGCATTTCTTTATTCAACAAATATTTTGTTGCATTTTGCAAGGCCTTGTAAGGAATATGTGAGGTGGTAAATTCCTTGTTACTAAAACAATACTAAATCATCCAATGTTGGATACAAACACTAGCGGAGACTATGGCTCCTGGAAGATGGTCAATATACATTTGTTCAATAAATGAACAAATACAAAAAAATAAATGGATTAATACTGGAAGATTTCTAGAACTCATTCTAAAACAAAATGTGAGTCTTCCCATACTTTTATCAATGCAGACTTTGGCATCTATTTTAGAAGTATAATTGACATACAATATTATATTAGTTTCAGGTGTACAACATGGTGATTTGACAATTATATACATTACGAAATGATCACCACAAGTCAACTTACCACCTGTCCCCACACAAAGTTAATACAGTATTAGTGTCTATATTCCCCATATTGTACATTATGTCTACATGACATTTATTTTATAACTGGAATTTTGTACCTCTTGATCTCCTTCACTCATTTCACCCACTCCCCAAACTCTGGCAACCATCAATATGTTCTCTATAACTATGAATCTGGTTTTGTTTTGTTTTCTTTGTTCATTTTAAAAAGGATTTATTAAGTGATGACTATGTACATATTGTTATACCAAGTATTCTTGGTCAAAGTTTAATACAGGGAGACCAAACTTTGAAGTCATACTTATTAGCTGTGTCGCCTGTAGCAAGTTATTTAAGCTCTCTGAGCCTTAGTTTCTCAGTAAAATGTAGGTTAAAATAGAACCTATTCCATGGATTGCTATGAGCTACTGTATAAGAAGTACACAGAAGAATATATTTGTGGCACATCATAAACACTTCATAAGTGATGGCTGCTACTATTAAGAGGAAGCATTGAGGTGGGCCCCGGTGGTTAAGAATAAAAGCTTTGGAGTTAGACTTTTGTAGAAATCTTGGCTCTAAGACTGACTAGAAATATGACCTTAGCAGCATCCTCTAAAACCAAGTTTTCTCATCTGTAAAATGGGGATGAAATAACAGGACCTAGAATGAGACAATTCAGATAAAGTGCTTATTAAAATACATAGTACTTAGTAATCGCTCAATACATGTTACCTGCTATGAGGAGCAGGAACAGCACAGAGTACACACCAACCAACCCCTCCCTACAGGAGCTTAGGTTTTTAGCGGAGAGAAAAGGCCTACGCATGTGATCAGGGTAACCAGCAGGACATAACTCAGTGCCAAGTGAGTAATCTGAGCAGCATGTGTCTCAGGATTGCAGACAGAAGAGAGCAGTAAAGGCTAGAGTAGGCAAGTTTATGTCGCCTTTCTGACAGCTCACCTAGCTGTAAACCCAAGCCTCAACCACTCCTCGCTTGAAAGCCCTTTGCTTTTCCCCTGTGCGGTATTGTACGGGGTCACTGGATTCTGGGATAGATAATGATTATTCTATTTCAGCACACGGATTCCTCGGCAAATGCCCAGAGGAGCTCTGCTCTCTCCCTCTGGAGAGTTATGGCCCGTCAACACTCACTTAATTTAGGAAGTATTTTGAAGTCCTCAGGATGAGCTAAAACCACTGGACCAAGGACTTTGCCTACACACAAGGTGCTCGGCAACTTGAAAAGCCAAAATAAAACACTTGGTTCCTAACCTCTAAAACTCAAATGCACACAGGGCCCAGGCAGGTGGCACACAAGTGAGTGGCACAGTTCCTGTGGTCTTGAGGCGCCACCTTATGGAAACTGCACTCCTCAGGTACGATGGTTTTAAATCTGGGCAAAAAATTCAAATTTAATAAACAAAAGCCCACTTTGTTTGTGGTCCAAACAGAAATGTTTGAGGCCCGAGCTTTTGACCTCTACGCTAAAGTGTGACAATGGGACTGATGCCCGGAGATTATGCCACATCTTTTATGCCCAGTGCCCCACAGAGAACTCTAATTAGCATATTTTGTATTAGCTTCCTAATAGCATAAGCATACACAATCCAACAAATACTGACTACTAGAATTTGACTACTCTAGTTGCCACAAATTCCAAGAAAACTCAATGGCCATACCAGAACCTCCAAGTATCTACCTGATCTGACCTTGGCCTCCCACTCAGACACCTTTTCCTACTATATTTTGGCCACAACAATCTCCTTTCTGTTTCTCACACATGCCAAGCTCATTCGCGCCTCAGAGTCTTTGTACGTGCTGCCCGCACTCACCCCCACAGCTTCAGATGATAGCTCCTGCTCACCATTCTGGTCTCATCTCAAATGTCATCACTTCGGGGACTACCCTACACCATACTCCCTCAAGCACGCCTGTCACCCTGCTATGTCACTCCATTTAATTTTCTTCATAGCACTCATTCTCTGAAATAAGCTTGCTCATTTACATACTTATTTTCTAGTAGGTAAGCATCATGGAAAAAACTTTTTCGCCAGGTGTCATGTGCACATAAAATAGTGCCTGGCACATGACAGACATGTCATAAAAATTTGTTGAGCAAATGAATCAATGAATGGCTTGAATCTTGCAGCCAATCTACCATGAACCCTCAAACCTTCCACCATGCCGTGTTTTAGACAAAAAGTTTCATTATCATCAACATCATCAAAAAGTAACAAATCTAAGCCACATTTCATTGATATTTCAATTTATTATACAACAAGAAATTCAAGTGAAAGAAAAATACTCAAATAAAGACAACTATCTAAAAAAAAACTTACGGAGAAAATATCCCGAGTCTCAGTCTGGCTGTTATTGACTTCTACTTGATAAGATAAGCATCTGCTATAAAAGTTCTGTGGATTCTTCCACTGCACATACAAGTCACCATTTTGGAAGAAGAGCTTTTTAATATGTGGAGGATCAGGCTTCACTGAAAGATAGAAGAAGAATACCAATTAGCTTCCAGACTTTATTTTGATGAGGTACATATATGGGTAGAGATAATGAAGGTCAAAAAGTTAAATGAAAATAGCGCTGATGCTTTTAATGGCCTTACATGATGAGACATACAGTTCTAGAATTTTTTTTTTTTTGAGGAAGATTAGCCCTGAGCTAACATCTGCTGCCACTCCTCCTCTTTTTGCTGAGGAAGACTGGCCCTGAGCTAACATTCGTGCCCATCTTCCTCTACTTTATATGTAGGATGCCCGCCACAGCATGGCTTGACGAGCAGTGTGTAGGTCCAATCCTGGGATCCAAACCAGCGAACCCCGGGCCGCCAAAGCAGAATGTGCGAACCTAACCACTGTGCAACCAGGCCAGCTCCCAGTTCTAGAACTTCTGATTAGCCACAATTGATGTAGGAAGCTTACTTTGCCTAGTAAAATGGATCTAAGGAACATCTTTGGGGTGTATGGCAGATGAGAAGAACTCTGCCTTGCATCTGGTTAGAAAATGGCTAGTAGATAATCAGGCCATCTAGCTGCACCAGAGAGAATAAAGAAAAGAAGTGCGTGGGTCCAGATGTGCCTCCACCTGATGGGTGGCAAGGGGTACCAGGCGCAAGGGGTCTCCCCAGCTGTCACTCACGTGTGCCAATCAAAGACCACAACACGTTAGCCTGGTCTCTGTCATATGCTACATCATGGATGAACCTTGAGGACATCATGCAAAGTGAAATGAGCCCATTACAAAAGAACAAATACTGTACGATTCTACTCATATGAGGAATCTGAAGTAGTCAAAATCATAGAAAAAGAAAGTAGGAAGGTGGTTACCAAGGGCTGGGGGAAGGAAGAGGGGGAATTAGTGTTCAATGGGCAGCGAGTTTCACTTTTACAAGATGAAAAAGTTCTAGAGGTCTGCTGCACAACAATGTGAATGTACTTAACACTCCTGAACTGTACACTTAAAAACGGTTAAGATGGCAAATTTTATGTTGTGTGATTATAACCACAATTAAAAATAAAGTAAAAAAAAATGAACCTAGTCAACTTAGTTTCTTGGGAGTCAACTATGGCTTAAGACCAAGCAACAGAAGAGAATGGCTAATTAACAGAGAACAGCTTGAAGATGTCATTTTCTAGCTGAGACAGAGCTCCCTTTATGTCACCACTAATCTCCAGGAAGAAGAATAGCAAACTGAGCTTTCAAAGGTCCATCGAGGACAATCTGCCAAGCAAGGGGGAGGACAGACAATGGTGTTGCTTCAGATTATCCGACTTGGCAAGTCACTGCGACCTCACTCTCCTGGCCTACAAACTAAGCCGCCTTCGGTCCACTATTAGAACTCACTTCCATGACTATTCAAAGGGACGGTAAATAGAGTTCTGCTCACAGACTTGGGAGCCTTTGTCAATTCATGATTTGCCTACAAATTTTCTGTATACCACTTAGCCAGAACCTGAGTTCCCTGTTGGGGTACTACAGCAAATAAATAAACACGATGCCTATAGTAGCCTGCTTTAGAGATTTATAAAACGCTTTGACACACCTCACATCACATGGACCTTACACCAATCCTTTGAGGTCAAGAGGGACAATGTACCCTGTTTTACAGATAAGGAAACAAAGAGAGTTTATGGGGCCGGCCCCGTGGCCGAGTGGTTAAGTTCACACGCTCCGCTTTGGCAGCCCAGGCTTTCGCAGGTTCGGATCCTGGGCACGGACATGGCCCCGCTCACCAAGCCATGCTGAGGCAGCATCCTACATGCCACAACTAGAAGGACCCACAACTTAAATACGCAACTATGTACCAGGGGGCTTTGGGAGAAAAAGGAAAAATAAAATCTTTAAAAAAAGAAAAAAAGATGGGGCTGGCCCCGTGGCCGAGTGGTTAAGTTCGCGCTCTCTGCTGCAGGTGGCCCATTGTTTCGTTGGTTCGAATCCTGGGCGTGGACATGGCACTGCTCATCAAACCACGCTGAGGCGGCGTCCCACATGCCACAACTAGAGGGACCCACAACGAAGAATATACAACTATGTACCGGGGGGGCTTTGGGGAGAAAAAGGAAAAAATAAAATCTTAAAAAAAAAAAAAAAGAAAAAAAGAGAGAGCTTATATACCCTGTCCGAGGTAAAGAAGCTAGGCCCTCAAGCAGATGTTTTGTTTTCAAGTTGAGGGCTCTTTCTAACAGGCCGACACTTGGCAGCACTGGTTGTTCTGATTGATCAGTGCCTGACAGTTTGATTATCACCCCGGATCATTCCACCTCCACTCTCAGCTTTTCCTAAGAGAGAAATTATTCAGGAACTCTATTCGACCACTTTTATTCTGCGGCATCATCTTCTCAAGCATCATGAGTAAAAGACAATAGATCTTAAGAGTCAGAGAGCCTGGGTTCCAAGCTTGGTTCTACAACCAACTGCTTGCTCCAAGTCTCGGCGTGCTCATAGGAAACAAGGACAAAGCCTGCAGCACACGTGCTCAATAAATGTTAGGATTTCCCAGCTTGCTTCTTTAAAAAGGATCAAAGAAAGGCACACACAAATATAGTCCTTTTTTTCTTGGAAGATCTTAAAACCAAAATCATCATTTTTTATTATTTGTATTGATTGATCAAAAGATGTAACACTTCTAAAACTTACCATGAGAAGTTAAAGGCACTATATTGAAAAATGGTCTAATTTTTCCTGCATTATCCTTGACCATTATTTGGACACTGTGCTGTTCGAAAATGGAATCCTTCACTTCAGTCAGAGCAAAGGAACAACCGATGTGTTGACCTTCTCTATAGATGTCTTCACATTGAAGAATTTTTCCCAGGCTGCTGTGCCTACAAGATAAAATGAGACAAGCTTCTGCATTATTTTTAACAAAGTATTCAAGAAACAAAGGCAAAAGTTTGTTGCTGCTGTTTTTTTAATGACTGAAGATGTCCATGAAAAGCAATATTTGCATACAGCGAGACAGCTTTTTTAAAAACCCTATTTTATAATGTAGCTCCATTTCATATTCTAGGAAGAAAGCAATGTTCCTTTTTGATGAACACTGGTACTTCCAGTAGCTATAGAAACTATAGAGTCCTGACCCTTTCTCCTCTTTTATATAAGAGATGTTACGAGGCCCAGATGAGAAGTTTTACGCTTCTTGAAAATGCCTCATCTGCTGAATTCCATGATTTTACTCTGGTCCCTCTGCCTGCTCCTTCCCTGCTTGCTTGGCTTGCTCTTCTCCCTTCTCTCCTCAGAGGGCTCACATCCAGTCCTCAGCCCTCTGCACATTCTCCCCTATTTCGTACTACCTCATCCATTCACCCTCAGTTTATCACCTCCATTCCTTGATTAGAATTTCTACACTGGGGATTCCTAGTCCTGACCTCTCACCTGGGAGCTAGTCTCAGATTTCTGATTTTTTTTTTTTTTTGAGGAAGATTAGCCCTGAGCTAACTACTGCCAA
>NW_025795450.1:0-26462 GCF_021613505.1 Equus quagga
TTGGCAGTAGTTAGCTCAGGGCTAATCTTCCTCAAAAAAAAAAAAAAATCAGAAATCTGAGACTAGCTCCCAGGTGAGAGGTCAGGACTAGGAATCCCCAGTGTAGAAATTCTAATCAAGGAATGGAGGTGATAAACTGAGGGTGAATGGATGAGGTAGTACGAAATAGGGGAGAATGTGCAGAGGGCTGAGGACTGGATGTGAGCCCTCTGAGGAGAGAAGGGAGAAGAGCAAGCCAAGCAAGCAGGGAAGGAGCAGGCAGAGGGACCAGAGTAAAATCATGGAATTCAGCAGATGAGGCATTTTCAAGAAGCGTAAAACTTCTCATCTGGGCCTCGTAACATCTCTTATATAAAAGAGGAGAAAGGGTCAGGACTCTATAGTTTCTATAGCTACTGGAAGTACCAGTGTTCATCAAAAAGGAACATTGCTTTCTTCCTAGAATATGAAATGGAGCTACATTATAAAATAGGGTTTTTAAAAAAGCTGTCTCGCTGTATGCAAATATTGCTTTTCATGGACATCTTCAGTCATTAAAAAAACAGCAGCAACAAACTTTTGCCTTTGTTTCTTGAATACTTTGTTAAAAATAATGCAGAAGCTTGTCTCATTTTATCTTGTAGGCACAGCAGCCTGGGAAAAATTCTTCAATGTGAAGACATCTATAGAGAAGGTCAACACATCGGTTGTTCCTTTGCTCTGACTGAAGTGAAGGATTCCATTTTCGAACAGCACAGTGTCCAAATAATGGTCAAGGATAATGCAGGAAAAATTAGACCATTTTTCAATATAGTGCCTTTAACTTCTCATGGTAAGTTTTAGAAGTGTTACATCTTTTGATCAATCAATACAAATAATAAAAAATGATGATTTTGGTTTTAAGATCTTCCAAGAAAAAAAGGACTATATTTGTGTGTGCCTTTCTTTGATCCTTTTTAAAGAAGCAAGCTGGGAAATCCTAACATTTATTGAGCACGTGTGCTGCAGGCTTTGTCCTTGTTTCCTATGAGCACGCCGAGACTTGGAGCAAGCAGTTGGTTGTAGAACCAAGCTTGGAACCCAGGCTCTCTGACTCTTAAGATCTATTGTCTTTTACTCATGATGCTTGAGAAGATGATGCCGCAGAATAAAAGTGGTCGAATAGAGTTCCTGAATAATTTCTCTCTTAGGAAAAGCTGAGAGTGGAGGTGGAATGATCCGGGGTGATAATCAAACTGTCAGGCACTGATCAATCAGAACAACCAGTGCTGCCAAGTGTCGGCCTGTTAGAAAGAGCCCTCAACTTGAAAACAAAACATCTGCTTGAGGGCCTAGCTTCTTTACCTCGGACAGGGTATATAAGCTCTCTCTTTTTTTCTTTTTTTTTTTTTTTAAGATTTTATTTTTTCCTTTTTCTCCCCAAAGCCCCCCCGGTACATAGTTGTATATTCTTCGTTGTGGGTCCCTCTAGTTGTGGCATGTGGGACGCCGCCTCAGCGTGGTTTGATGAGCAGTGCCATGTCCACGCCCAGGATTCGAACCAACGAAACAATGGGCCACCTGCAGCAGAGAGCGCGAACTTAACCACTCGGCCACGGGGCCAGCCCCATCTTTTTTTCTTTTTTTAAAGATTTTATTTTTCCTTTTTCTCCCAAAGCCCCCTGGTACATAGTTGCGTATTTAAGTTGTGGGTCCTTCTAGTTGTGGCATGTAGGATGCTGCCTCAGCATGGCTTGGTGAGCGGGGCCATGTCCGTGCCCAGGATCCGAACCTGCGAAAGCCTGGGCTGCCAAAGCGGAGCGTGTGAACTTAACCACTCGGCCACGGGGCCGGCCCCATAAACTCTCTTTGTTTCCTTATCTGTAAAACAGGGTACATTGTCCCTCTTGACCTCAAAGGATTGGTGTAAGGTCCATGTGATGTGAGGTGTGTCAAAGCGTTTTATAAATCTCTAAAGCAGGCTACTATAGGCATCGTGTTTATTTATTTGCTGTAGTACCCCAACAGGGAACTCAGGTTCTGGCTAAGTGGTATACAGAAAATTTGTAGGCAAATCATGAATTGACAAAGGCTCCCAAGTCTGTGAGCAGAACTCTATTTACCGTCCCTTTGAATAGTCATGGAAGTGAGTTCTAATAGTGGACCGAAGGCGGCTTAGTTTGTAGGCCAGGAGAGTGAGGTCGCAGTGACTTGCCAAGTCGGATAATCTGAAGCAACACCATTGTCTGTCCTCCCCCTTGCTTGGCAGATTGTCCTCGATGGACCTTTGAAAGCTCAGTTTGCTATTCTTCTTCCTGGAGATTAGTGGTGACATAAAGGGAGCTCTGTCTCAGCTAGAAAATGACATCTTCAAGCTGTTCTCTGTTAATTAGCCATTCTCTTCTGTTGCTTGGTCTTAAGCCATAGTTGACTCCCAAGAAACTAAGTTGACTAGGTTCATTTTTTTTTACTTTATTTTTAATTGTGGTTATAATCACACAACATAAAATTTGCCATCTTAACCGTTTTTAAGTGTACAGTTCAGGAGTGTTAAGTACATTCACATTGTTGTGCAGCAGACCTCTAGAACTTTTTCATCTTGTAAAAGTGAAACTCGCTGCCCATTGAACACTAATTCCCCCTCTTCCTTCCCCCAGCCCTTGGTAACCACCTTCCTACTTTCTTTTTCTATGATTTTGACTACTTCAGATTCCTCATATGAGTAGAATCGTACAGTATTTGTTCTTTTGTAATGGGCTCATTTCACTTTGCATGATGTCCTCAAGGTTCATCCATGATGTAGCATATGACAGAGACCAGGCTAACGTGTTGTGGTCTTTGATTGGCACACGTGAGTGACAGCTGGGGAGACCCCTTGCGCCTGGTACCCCTTGCCACCCATCAGGTGGAGGCACATCTGGACCCACGCACTTCTTTTCTTTATTCTCTCTGGTGCAGCTAGATGGCCTGATTATCTACTAGCCATTTTCTAACCAGATGCAAGGCAGAGTTCTTCTCATCTGCCATACACCCCAAAGATGTTCCTTAGATCCATTTTACTAGGCAAAGTAAGCTTCCTACATCAATTGTGGCTAATCAGAAGTTCTAGAACTGGGAGCTGGCCTGGTTGCACAGTGGTTAGGTTCGCACATTCTGCTTTGGCGGCCCGGGGTTCGCTGGTTTGGATCCCAGGATTGGACCTACACACTGCTCGTCAAGCCATGCTGTGGCGGGCATCCTACATATAAAGTAGAGGAAGATGGGCACGAATGTTAGCTCAGGGCCAGTCTTCCTCAGCAAAAAGAGGAGGAGTGGCAGCAGATGTTAGCTCAGGGCTAATCTTCCTCAAAAAAAAAAAAATTCTAGAACTGTATGTCTCATCATGTAAGGCCATTAAAAGCATCAGCGCTATTTTCATTTAACTTTTTGACCTTCATTATCTCTACCCATATATGTACCTCATCAAAATAAAGTCTGGAAGCTAATTGGTATTCTTCTTCTATCTTTCAGTGAAGCCTGATCCTCCACATATTAAAAAGCTCTTCTTCCAAAATGGTGACTTGTATGTGCAGTGGAAGAATCCACAGAACTTTTATAGCAGATGCTTATCTTATCAAGTAGAAGTCAATAACAGCCAGACTGAGACTCGGGATATTTTCTCCGTAAGTTTTTTTTTAGATAGTTGTCTTTATTTGAGTATTTTTCTTTCACTTGAATTTCTTGTTGTATAATAAATTGAAATATCAATGAAATGTGGCTTAGATTTGTTACTTTTTGATGATGTTGATGATAATGAAACTTTTTGTCTAAAACACGGCATGGTGGAAGGTTTGAGGGTTCATGGTAGATTGGCTGCAAGATTCAAGCCATTCATTGATTCATTTGCTCAACAAATTTTTATGACATGTCTGTCATGTGCCAGGCACTATTTTATGTGCACATGACACCTGGCGAAAAAGTTTTTTCCATGATGCTTACCTACTAGAAAATAAGTATGTAAATGAGCAAGCTTATTTCAGAGAATGAGTGCTATGAAGAAAATTAAATGGAGTGACATAGCAGGGTGACAGGCGTGCTTGAGGGAGTATGGTGTAGGGTAGTCCCCGAAGTGATGACATTTGAGATGAGACCAGAATGGTGAGCAGGAGCTATCATCTGAAGCTGTGGGGGTGAGTGCGGGCAGCACGTACAAAGACTCTGAGGCGCGAATGAGCTTGGCATGTGTGAGAAACAGAAAGGAGATTGTTGTGGCCAAAATATAGTAGGAAAAGGTGTCTGAGTGGGAGGCCAAGGTCAGATCAGGTAGATACTTGGAGGTTCTGGTATGGCCATTGAGTTTTCTTGGAATTTGTGGCAACTAGAGTAGTCAAATTCTAGTAGTCAGTATTTGTTGGATTGTGTATGCTTATGCTATTAGGAAGCTAATACAAAATATGCTAATTAGAGTTCTCTGTGGGGCACTGGGCATAAAAGATGTGGCATAATCTCCGGGCATCAGTCCCATTGTCACACTTTAGCGTAGAGGTCAAAAGCTCGGGCCTCAAACATTTCTGTTTGGACCACAAACAAAGTGGGCTTTTGTTTATTAAATTTGAATTTTTTGCCCAGATTTAAAACCATCGTACCTGAGGAGTGCAGTTTCCATAAGGTGGCGCCTCAAGACCACAGGAACTGTGCCACTCACTTGTGTGCCACCTGCCTGGGCCCTGTGTGCATTTGAGTTTTAGAGGTTAGGAACCAAGTGTTTTATTTTGGCTTTTCAAGTTGCCGAGCACCTTGTGTGTAGGCAAAGTCCTTGGTCCAGTGGTTTTAGCTCATCCTGAGGACTTCAAAATACTTCCTAAATTAAGTGAGTGTTGACGGGCCATAACTCTCCAGAGGGAGAGAGCAGAGCTCCTCTGGGCATTTGCCGAGGAATCCGTGTGCTGAAATAGAATAATCATTATCTATCCCAGAATCCAGTGACCCCGTACAATACCGCACAGGGGAAAAGCAAAGGGCTTTCAAGCGAGGAGTGGTTGAGGCTTGGGTTTACAGCTAGGTGAGCTGTCAGAAAGGCGACATAAACTTGCCTACTCTAGCCTTTACTGCTCTCTTCTGTCTGCAATCCTGAGACACATGCTGCTCAGATTACTCACTTGGCACTGAGTTATGTCCTGCTGGTTACCCTGATCACATGCGTAGGCCTTTTCTCTCCGCTAAAAACCTAAGCTCCTGTAGGGAGGGGTTGGTTGGTGTGTACTCTGTGCTGTTCCTGCTCCTCATAGCAGGTAACATGTATTGAGCGATTACTAAGTACTATGTATTTTAATAAGCACTTTATCTGAATTGTCTCATTCTAGGTCCTGTTATTTCATCCCCATTTTACAGATGAGAAAACTTGGTTTTAGAGGATGCTGCTAAGGTCATATTTCTAGTCAGTCTTAGAGCCAAGATTTCTACAAAAGTCTAACTCCAAAGCTTTTATTCTTAACCACCGGGGCCCACCTCAATGCTTCCTCTTAATAGTAGCAGCCATCACTTATGAAGTGTTTATGATGTGCCACAAATATATTCTTCTGTGTACTTCTTATACAGTAGCTCATAGCAATCCATGGAATAGGTTCTATTTTAACCTACATTTTACTGAGAAACTAAGGCTCAGAGAGCTTAAATAACTTGCTACAGGCGACACAGCTAATAAGTATGACTTCAAAGTTTGGTCTCCCTGTATTAAACTTTGACCAAGAATACTTGGTATAACAATATGTACATAGTCATCACTTAATAAATCCTTTTTAAAATGAACAAAGAAAACAAAACAAAACCAGATTCATAGTTATAGAGAACATATTGATGGTTGCCAGAGTTTGGGGAGTGGGTGAAATGAGTGAAGGAGATCAAGAGGTACAAAATTCCAGTTATAAAATAAATGTCATGTAGACATAATGTACAATATGGGGAATATAGACACTAATACTGTATTAACTTTGTGTGGGGACAGGTGGTAAGTTGACTTGTGGTGATCATTTCGTAATGTATATAATTGTCAAATCACCATGTTGTACACCTGAAACTAATATAATATTGTATGTCAATTATACTTCTAAAATAGATGCCAAAGTCTGCATTGATAAAAGTATGGGAAGACTCACATTTTGTTTTAGAATGAGTTCTAGAAATCTTCCAGTATTAATCCATTTATTTTTTTGTATTTGTTCATTTATTGAACAAATGTATATTGACCATCTTCCAGGAGCCATAGTCTCCGCTAGTGTTTGTATCCAACATTGGATGATTTAGTATTGTTTTAGTAACAAGGAATTTACCACCTCACATATTCCTTACAAGGCCTTGCAAAATGCAACAAAATATTTGTTGAATAAAGAAATGCAATTTTCGTATTAAAAAAAGTAAATTCTTGTTGAATTGAGTTACCTTTTTTACAAATTTATGCATCGAAGAGAACACACATACTATGGAATTTATCCACCTAAATCAGAACTATAATCTGTTTGAAATTAACTATGTGTACACTTGAATTTAGTGTTCTCTCTCCTAGCAGATGTTCACCAGCTGCTTCCTCCCCTAGAATGTCATCAGTTTCTTGTGTGTTCATTGATTTTGAGCTCTGCTGGTTAGATCTTTTGTGTTTCCTTTTTACAAGACTTTTTGAGGAATTATTTTGCCTTGTGTTCCAGTTGAGAGGAGCAAGTAGGCTGGACCATGAACTGGTGCCATCACGTGGGGGCTGTGCTCAGAGGTAGCTCGTGACAGGATCATAAAGTGGGGAATGACTTGTCTGTGTCCACCCTCATCCCCGTAGACTATCTGCCTGGTGCTCTGTGTGTGCCCTTGTTTTCCTTTCCTCACAGAGGTATCTGAACAGCTGATAAACTACACAAGGGGATTTACATTTGAACAAGAACCCAGAACCTTCAGTTTACACAATGATTTGCAGATTTTGGAATATATATATCTGGGAGATGGTCCAGGGGAGGGGGGGACATCAGCCTGCAACTTGATCCCTCAAGTGGTAGTTGACACTTGTAATGGCCCAGCAGGCATCTGACTCCTAATGGTCAGCAATGGGGTGCAGTAGACCCTGAATGGTTTTTTCTCCGCCCCTATGTGAAATATTGATAGGGTGGCCCTTGATCATTCAGTTGGCGTTTTAGCTCTTCACAAATGCAGGTAGGAACCATTGAGTGAATGACATTGAATGCCAAAAATCATAGCTATGTGTTCTGGTCTTTGTTCCATGTTTAAACATCTCTTTTATAGAAGTTGACTATTTTTTCCAGCTTTATTGAGATATGATTATTGACTAAAAATTGTATATATTTAGGTTGTACAATGTGATTAATTTTAAGGTGTACAACATGATGATTTAATATACATATACATTGTGAAATGATTACCACAATCAAGTTAATTAACACATCCATAACCTTACACTGTTATCTTTTTTTTGTGGTGAGAACACTTAAGATCTACTCTCTTAGCAAATTTCAAGGATATTATACACTATTATTAACTATAATCACCATGCTGTCCATTAGATCCCCAGAACTTATAACTGAAAGTTTGGACCCTTTGACCAATATCTTCCCATTTTCCCTTATGTAACCAGCAAGCCCAGAAGGCCCATCGTGACCCATGTCGGTCACTGTCCTCCCAAAGAGCAACTATTGTCTTGACTTCTAATCCCGTAGATTAGTTGTGTTACCTCTTTTTAAACTTTATATAAATGAATTATACAGAAGTTACTTTTTTGTATGTCTGCCTTCTTTCACTTGATGTTATGTTTATGAGATTCACTGATATCATTGTCTGTAGTTGCAGATGGTTCATTCTCATTGCATTCATCCCATCATATCAATCTACCACATTTGATTTCTCCATTCTCCCATTGATGGACATTTGGATAGTTTCTAGTTTGGAGTTTTATGGATAGAGTCTTTGTGAGCATTTGTGTACTTGTTTCTGTGCACATGCACATACATTTCTGTTGGGCGTATATGGGTCATAGGGTTACATATGATTGTCTCTAGTAGATAATAGTTTTCCCAAATGGTTGTGCCAGTTTACACTACTAAGAGCAGAAATTGGGAGTGCTAGATGCTTCACATCCTCACCAACGCTTGGTATTGTCTGGTAGGAGTGTGTATTGTTATCTTGTAGATTTAATTTGCGTTTCCCTGATGCCTAATGAAGTTGAGCACTTTTTAATGTGTTTATTGGCAATTTGGATATCCTCTTGTGAAGTGGCTGTTCAAGTCTTTTGCCAGTTTTTCTTTTGGGTTGTCTGTCTTTTCTTTATTAATTTGTGAGATATCTGTATATATGTGTGTGTATTATATATAAATATAAATATATATTACATAATGTATATATGCAAGTTCTTTGTCAGAAGTTGCAAATATCTTCTGTCACTCTATACATTACCTTTTTATTTCCTTAACAGCAAGCATATCTTTTGATGAACAGAAGAAGTTTTTAATTTTAATATAGATGACTTTATAAAACATTTTCCTTTATGGTTAATATTTTTTTGGTCCTATTTAAGAAATCTTTTCCTGCTTCAAGGTCACAAAGATAATCTACGTTTCCATCTAAAAGCTTGCTGTATTTATTTATTTAGTCTAACTTTCATATTCAGATCTGCAATCCATCTGGAATTGACTTTGTAAATAGTGTGAGGCAGGAGTCAAGATTCGTTTTTTCCCCTCATATGGACATGTAATTGACCCAGCACCACTTATTAAAAAAACCAACTTTTTCCGTTGCCCCTGATCCTCTTTAGTGGAGCAAAAGGAAACCTTGTTAGAAATGGTTAAATGATGCAAAATGTGATTTTTTTAAAATTGTGGATTTATTCATTTTCTGTATTTTCAAGGTTGAAGAGGCCAAATGTCAGAATCCAGAATTTGAGGGAGACCTGGAGGTCAGTAAATTCAACTTTAGCTATTTGGGCTTAAACTCAGAGTAATTAGGGGTGGGGCAGGGTGAGCATAGCCTGAATTGGAACTGCTTTGAGAAAAACAAACTACTTTGTTCTGTGCATTGTTGCCAATTGTTTTTTTTCAGGAGTTAAAGTCAGATAATTCAGATTGCAATCCAAGTCTTAATCATATACAGAATTTGGCAGATAATTATATTTAGGATTCAGCAGCAGAGAAAGAGAATTAACTGGTAATATTCTTGTGTGTTTTTATTTTATATCTAAGGGTACAATTTGTTTCATGGTCCCCGGTGTTCTTCCTGATACTGTGAACACAGTCAGAATAAGAGTCAAAACAAATAAATTATGCTATGAGGATGACAAACTCTGGAGTAATTGGAGTCAAGCGATGAGTATAGGTAAGAGAACAGGATTTCATTAAAATTTAAACCATTGATGCATGGACACTAAGCTGAAGCAGAAAATAGATTGGACAAAAGGACTGTTCTGCATTCTTGACGTCAGCCAGAGAGTACTTGCGATCAAAATGTACTTTGTGTTTAATTAATGTCAAATCACCCAGGGCTAATTTACAAAATAAAGCTCTTTGAAAATCCACAAAATCCAAATGGTGTTATTCTCTCTTCTCTCCTGTCTCCATCTTTGTTAATAACCTGAACAAAAATGTAGAAGGCAGGCATGATTAAATCTGCAGATTCTACAATGCCAGAGGACCATACCATGTGCTGGTGACAGAATCAAGAGTAGAACAATGACCTTGAGGGCATTTAATAGAGATAAATCTGTATCTAGGTTTGAAAAAAAATCAGTTTCCTTTATTAAGTGAGAGGCTGAGCAAGCTATGTGTCAGGCTCAAGTACAGGGTTAGAAAGACCTGTGCTTTAAGGCTCTGTGTGTTGTAGGGTGGGGTATAGGGTTTTGTTTGACTGTAAGATCAAAGTGACTCGACTTTGAACCCTTAAATATCCCCAAAAGGCATATGTAGTCATAGGCAGCCGTGATGGTGCAGTGCCTGAAACCAGGGAATGCAGCAGGACGGGGCACGGTGTCCTGCTTACATGAGAAGTGTGCAGGATTCCATTCCGGGCACCACGTTGTAGGAGATGCATTGGCAGACTGGAATCTATCCTTGATAGGTAATCAAGATGTTGAAGAATCTCAAAATTTTCGGAGAAACAGTTGAAGTAAGTTTGGGGAGTCATGATTGCTGAATTCTAATATTTGAGATATTGTCAGGTAAAAGAGAGAATAGGCTATCTTTTTTGTGGCTCCTTGGGGCAAAATAGGACCAACTTAAGAAAACAGTGAGAGAGACAGGTTGCTGAGGTAAGCGATTCCCTATTAACTGAGAGACTGAACAAGCGATCTGCCAGGTGTGGTTATATTAGTTATCTATTGTTGCGTAACAAATCATCCCAAAATTTAGTGGCTTAAAAACACATATTTACCATCTCACAGTTTCTGTGGGTAGGAATCTGAGTGTGGCTTAGCTAGGTACCTCTGGCTCAAGTTCTCTCATGAGGTTACAGTCAATCTGTCAGCTGGGACTGCAGTCTCATCTGAAGGCTTGACTGGGGCTAGAGAATCCACTTTCCAAGCTCACTCATGTGGTCATCGGAGAGCCTCACTTCTTCTCTGGCTGCTGGGTGGAGGCTGTAGCAGGTTGAATTGCATCCCTCAAAAAGATATGTTCAAGTCTGAACTCTTGGTACCTGTGAATGTGACCTTATTTGGAAATAGAGTTTTTGCAGATGTAATCAAGTTAAGATGGGGGTTATAATGGCTTAGGGTAGGCCCTAAATTCAATGACTAGTATCCTTATGAGAAGAAGAGAGGATAAACAGAAACACAGGCACATGAACACACAGGGAAGAAGGCCATGTGAAGATGGAGGCAGAGATTAGAGTGATGCAGTTACAAGCCAAGGAACACTATTGATAGCCAGGAGCTACCAGAAGCTAGGAGGAGGCAAGGAGGGATTCTTCTTTAGAGCCTTCAGAGAGAGTATGCCCTTTCAGATACCATGATTTTGGACTTCTAGCCTCCACAACTATGAGAGAATACATTTCTGTCGTTTAAAGCCAACCGGTGTGTGGTGATTTATTACAGTAGCTCTAGGGAACTAATACAGAGCCTCCCTCAGTTCTTTGCCAGTTGGGCCTCCCCACAGGTCTACCTCATGGTGTGGCAGCTGGCTTCCCCAAGTAAGTGATCCAAGCAAGAAAAAGTATGAGAGAACACCCAGTGTGGAAACCACGTTTATAACTGAATCTCAGAAATGACATCCCATTTCTGTTGCTATTCAATTCTTTACAAATGAGTCAACTAGTCCAGCCCACTCTCAAGGGGAAGAGATTACACAAGGGTGTAAATATCAAGAGGCAGGAATCATTTGGGGATATTTTAGAGGCTGCCTAATGCAATGATGCTGGGCTCTGATGACGCTTTCTAGATCTTCATGCACTAGTGGAAAAGGTGAGCATATAAACAGACATATGACATTCTATGTGTTAGATGTAGCAAGGCAGTTAATGAAAGGCTTTGGAATTGGACAGTGCTGGATTTGAGGCTTGACTCCATCACAATACTAAATCCTTCTGGACAAGCCACTAAACCTCTCTGAGCTTTATCCTTCTCATGTGTGTAAATGGGAGATAATATTATCTATCTCTATACCATAGATATAAGCATGTAAAAGCAGCTAATATGGTATCAGACATGTAGTAGGTGCTCAATTAAGAATAGTAGTAGTGGTAGTTGTTAGGAATATTTTAGGTATTCTAGTAGTGGTAAGTAACCAATAAGAAAAGATAGTCACTGTTAATGAGATGACATATTTAACAGGTGTAACATTTTTGTTAGTAGTGTCTGGAAGGAACCAGTTGAGATACCTGGTTTCAGATAATCCTAAAGGTGTTTATTCACCCATGGCATTTTAGGCATCAGAGCAGGACTTTTTTTTCACTATTAAGATAACAGAAGATAAGATAATTGAAGAGTTTCAGAAAACAGATTGGGGTCGAGGGCAGAAGTATCTGTGATCCCTCTAGTCTAATACAACTGTCGCTTGGGTTCTTTCTAAAAGGGTTTTATTTCTCATGTCTTTCTGTTTGCTTTCCATCTTCCAGGTAAGAAGGCCGATCCCACATTCTACATAGCCATGTTACTCATCATTCCAGTCATCGTTGCAGGTGCCATCATAGTCCTGCTGCTTTACCTAAAAAGGTAAGGCAGCTGCCCGGGCAGGCTTGACAGTTTCTGCCAGCCTGGTGGCTCTGCTTATCACCCTTTATGACAGTGTTTGATGTTTGCTCAGCATATTAGAAGCGTTTTGGCTATAAATGGGTTTTGGCAGTACGGCATGGCAAAGAAAATTATTGTGCCCATTTTCTGGTGAGGAAAGCGTTGGATTAGTTTCTCAGGGCTCTGCTCAGGTGCTGCTCTCTGCATGTGTTTAGAATTGTTGAGAGAATTTATGTTGACTCACTCTTTCAAATGGCTAATTTATCAACAGTTAGTTGATAGCTCTTGGAATGAAGCTTTAGAAATGGAGACCATTGCTAAGGGAATTGCTTGTCTAGTATTAATGCAAAGCAGGTGACTACTTAAAGCTGTAGGAATGAGAACTTCATCCAGTCGTCTCTAATATATGGTATTCATTCCTCGAGAATGTTGTATATCTCACCATACGGATTGGTCTGCTGCTGTTATTTACTCTTGCGGTAAATACCTAAGGTTGGAATAAGATTATTAAGCTGGGTCCAGAACCAGTATTTTGTCATTATTTCTATGTACTTTCAACATACACTTATTGTGTGCCTATTTAAGTGCCAGGCACTGTTTTAATTGCTGGGGTTACAACAGTGAACAGGAAAAAGTCCTTATCTGTGTTCTAGGGGGACATATATCTAGGGGATAGATATAGATATATATATATAAAATAATGCTATGATTTCACATAGTGAGTAGTAACGTTATGGGGAAAAAGGCTAGGAAGTGATAGGAGGCTCATCTTACATAGGATGGCCAGGGAAGGCCTCTCTGAGAAAGTGACATTTAAGGCGAGACTAAATAAAGTGAAGGAGTGAGCCATTCAGATATTTGAAGAAAAAGCATTCCAGGCCTAGGGAATAGCAAGTGCAAAGGCCCCGAGTCTGGAATGAGCTTCATGTGTCTTGTTGGAGTAGAGTACACAAGGGGGAGAGCAACAGGAGATGAGGCTGGAGAGGTTGGCGGAGCCAGATCGTGTCATAGCAAGGAACTGAGATTTTATCCTAGGCTTGATGGGGAAACATTGGAGAGTTTTAAGCAGGGGAGGGACGTGGTCTGATTTACTGTCATAAAAGATCACTAGTTGCTGGGGGAAGAATTGACTTGGGCAAGAGTGGAAGCAGGGAGACTAGTTAGGAGGCATTGCCGTGTTTTGGGAGAAAGATGAAGGTATCTTGGGCTAGGAGGTTAGAATGGAGGTAGTAAGATGTGGTCAGATGTGGGATATATTTTGAAGGTAGAATTGATAGCACTTGCTGATGGCTGCTTGTCTGTGGACATGTGAGGGAAATCAAAGATTCAAGGATAACTTAGATTTTTAGCTTCGGCAACTGAGTGAATGCTGGAGCCATTTACTGAAATGGAGGAGATTGTGAAGAGAGCTGGCTCTAGGGGAAAAGTGAGGACTTCAGTTTTGAACATGCTGAGTTTGAGATGCCTATTAGATGTCCAAGTAGAGATGTTAAATAGGTAGTTGTATACATGAACCTGGAGTTGAAGGGAGAGGTGTGGGCTGGAGATAGAACTTTGGGTATTCTTGGCATGTAAATGGATTTAAAGCCCTAAGACTGGAAGAGAGCCCTCATGAAGTAAGATAAAGAGGACAAAAGACCGAACCCTGGGGCACACCAGTGTTTAGAGTCCTAGGAGAAGAGGTAGGTCTGCCAAAGGGTACTGTAAGATGCCAAATAGAGAGGAAGAAGTAAGAAAAAAAAAGAAAAATTAAAAAGGAATGTACCCTGCTCTCAGAAGATTATTTTTTTCAACGTTATAAACAGCAAGCTCCCATTTGGTCTATGATAAGTAAAGCACCATTATTATTTAAATGATGGGGTATAACACACACAATCATAACTATGTGAAGTGATGGAGTATTAATTAGCTTGATTGTGGTAATCATTTCACAATATATACATGTATCATAACAATACGTTGTACCCCTGAAATATATACAATTTTTTTTTAAAGATTTTATTTTTCCTTTTTCTCCCCAAAGCCCCCTGGTACATAGTTGTGTATTTTTAGTTGTGGATCCTTCTAGTTGTGGAATGTGGGATGCCGCCTCAGCATGGCCTGACAAGCGATGCCATGTCCGCGCCCAGGATCCGAACCGGCGAAACCCTGGGCCGCTGAAGCAGAGCGCGCGAACTGAACTACTCGGCCACGGGGCCGGCCCTGTACAATTTTTATTTATCAAATATATCTCAATAAAACTAGAAAAAAACTTTTAAAATGATAGGGTATAAGTAGTCTGCTTATGCTGATGGCCCTTTTGCTCCACCCGCACTTGATGCCCTTAGGACATTGATTTCTCAGCTTGTTTCAGAAATTTCTTCACAACTGCTTTATCACTAAAGATGACTTGTGTCACATGTCTTTTGTCCAAGCCTTCTTTTAATATGGCTATATTTAAGTGGGACGTTCCTATAGGCTGGAAGATGTGATCAAAAATGTCTGTTTTCTTAAAGGCTCAAGATCATTATGTTTCCTCCAATTCCTGATCCTGGCAAGATTTTTAAAGAAATGTTTGGAGACCAGAATGATGATACCCTGGTAAGCACTGACTCTATGAGGTTTGAAATTGGTGGGTTTTTTTTTTTTTTTTTCTGAGGCTATGGGATTTTTAAAAATTTTGGTAAAATATACATAACATAAAATTTACCATTTTAATTGTTTTTAAGTGTACAGTTCAATGGCAGTGAGTACACTTACAATGTCATTCAGCCATTATCACCATTTCCTGAACCTTTTCATCATCCCAAACAGAAACTGCCCTTTAAACAAGAACTCCTCATGGCCCCCAGCCCCTGGTAACATCTGTTCTACTTTGTGTCTCTGAATTTGCCTATTCTGGGTACCTCATATAAGTGGAATCCTACAATATCTGTCCTTTTGTGTCTGGCTTCTTTCACTTAGCATGATGTTTTTGAGGTTCATCCAAGTTGTAGCATGTGTCAGAATTTCATTTCTAGATTGATTATTTTAAAGTACTTTTTATCTAAAAGATTAAAGACGAGCTGATTTAAAATATATCTCAGGCCAAGCGTACCACCTAAGAAGTCTCCAGAATACTTTGCCCATCTCCCATCACTGGGCTTCACTCTCTCCCTGGGGTAGGGAACATATTTGATCCAAACATGCAGGGGGAGGAGCCTCCTTTATGCAGCTAGCCCAATAGGCGGGGCTTCTGACTCTTGGATAATTTGTAAACTTGATTTGGAGAAAGATAAAGATGGGGTAAACAATTGAAATAGATTTTGTTCGTGCTACTGCCTGGAAAGCTGGCCTCCCAAGATGGGGAACTAGCGCAGACCCCACTGTTAGAGTTCGTTTGCTGCAGACTCTCCTGCTGGAATTTATGGCTGGAAAACCTAAGACCGTATGAGAATGAGAGAGTTTGAAGTTTCTCTGATAAATACATTCACCCAAATAAAATAATAAAGACACTAAATGAAATAAATATCAATATTATTGTATATATCTTAAATTAGTACTAACAGGCATAGGGCAGTTAATTGAGGGAAGCAGTACAGCATAGCAGATAATAGCCTGCACTCTGGAGTCAGATTGTCTGGATTCAAATCTCTGCTGTGTCATTTACCATCTGTTTGACCTTAGGTAACTTCCTTAACCTCTCTCTCTCTGCCTCAGTTTTCCCATTTGTAAAGTGGAGGTAATGATAACACCAGCCTCATAGTGTTGTTATGTTGGATTAAGTTAATTTAATAGTCATGCACCACATAATGACGTTTCGGTCAATGATGGACCGCATGTACGATGATGGTCCCAACATAGTACCATGTAGCCTGGGTGTGTAGTAGGCTATACAATCTAGGTTTGTGTAAGTACACTCTGTGATGTTCGCACAATGACAAAATCACCTAAGGACGCATCTCTCAGAACGTGTCCCCGTCATTCATTGACACATGACTGTACATAAAGACTGCTGAGCATGCTTGGCACTTTATAGGTGTTCAGTAAGTTAGTGATTAGTATTACTAAATACTTTCCATTTATCTTTAATCCCCAAACAATTCTTGTAATAACGAGTGATTCACACTGGCAGTGATGATATGCGGTTAGGGAAGGAAGACGGGGAGGCCGATGTGCTGTCAGAGGAGTATTCATCTGGATCACTTTTTCACCAAGTCATGGTCACAGACAGTGGGTAACTCTGCCAGACCCTGGGGATAGGGTACCACTCGGCAGCTGGGTCCAGAAGTCAGGCACCTGATAAGGGGATTGTACACTGAGGTGACTGGCAACCAGTGATTCTTCAACTTTAGCTGAGTGACAATCAACTGGAATGCTTGTAAGAATGTAGAAGCCTGGGCCCTCCCTCCGGAGATTCTGAGTCAGCAGGTCTGCGATGAGTCCCAGGAATCTGCATATTTAACCGGAGCCCACAGGTGATTCCTGTCCTGGCAGGATAGTTTGTGGACCACACTTCGAAAATCCCTGTTACAGATATTTTCCTTTGGATTACCAGTGTCTCTTTCTTCATTTCACCAGCTACTGTGGTCAATGCTGGAGGCTGGGAATTGTGCAAATATTCTAACAACTCTAACCAGTTTTTGAAAGTCTGCTATGTGTACATACCATATTAAGCTCTTTGCTTATATTCCCTTACTGAATCTTCATAACCGGCCTGTGGTGCAGGTGCTGTTAGTACCATTTTATAGATGAGGAAATGGAGCCTCAGTGAGGTTAAGTCACTTTAGTGAGGTCACACAGCTAGTAGGTAGTTAGGTTCGATTTGACCCAGGACTGTCTGATTCCAGAGTTCTCTCTCTCTTTCCACTGTGCCACATTGCCTCTTGTAAGATAGGATGCTTGTCCTCAAGAACCTCACCACCTTCAAAGAGTTCTGTATGATAGCAGTAGAAGGTTGGGATAGTGAGTTATGAGGAAAATATTTAGAGTCACATTATGATTGGCCTTATATGGAAAGATACTAGGATATCTTTCTGACAACAATCTGGAGGGAATGGATTAGAGAGGGGAGGCACTAGCTTGGTAGCAAACTGGCACCCTCGCCCTGAATTTGCCCCGTAGGTGTTTTGTTTGTCCAGTGTGAGATATTTAAAATTTTTCAACTTGGAATCCTAACCAGGACACACACTCTACCAGTTCATCTCAGGCCCTGCCATTTCCAGTTCCCACTGTGGTTTCACACATTGACCTAACATGCCAGACTCTTGAAAGACATTTGAAGTGGCTCGCCATCTTAGCAGAATGAAGACTAGTGAAAGTGCTGTGACACAAATGCCCAGTATCTGTGCAAACATGTTTGGACTCACTAATATATATAAAACATACAGCCAAAGCATTGATGAGATATAAATTTCCAGCCTAATAAGTTCCTAAAAAAGTAATAGTACCCAGTGTTAACAAGTGGGTGGGGAACTGGCACTTTTCCTGCACTGCTCATGGGCCTGTAAAATGGTATTCAGTCTTTCTGGGGGGCAGCTTGGTAAAATATAACAAGAATCATTAATCTTGTGATTATACTTTTAGTCATCTATTTTGCGGGAATAATCCAACAGTGGCTCAAGGATGGTTTAAAAAAGATAGATTTTCAAAGCATTTAATGTCATAGCAAAATATTCATGTTATAAAAGTAAGAAACATAAATGTGTAGTATATTATAATCTTAATTTAAAAAAATGCCTTAATCTATACATAGAATGACGAGTGGAAGGAAATGAGTCAAATGATTATCTCTGGGCAGAAAGATTGGGGATAATTGATATTATTCTCTTTCTACCTTACCGAGATTTTCAAATTGCCTATAATAAGCCTGTATTGCTTTTATGATAAAAAGAACCCCTGTACAAGTCGTTAAGGGAAGAGAGAATGTTGTGGTCATCCAGGTCTGAGAGATAATAGGGACTTGAACTTGGGTGGTAGCAGAGATTGATGCAAGAGACATTATTGAAGGAAACTCATTACGACTTGGTGACTCTGTGTGGGCGATGAAAGGTGGGGAAAGTAAAAAATAATTTTAAGGTTTCAAGCCTGGGTGATAGAGTGAATGATGGTAACATTCACAGCAAAATCAGATCAATTATCTTTCTCAGAGATGGGAAAATTGCTTTTTTTCAATTTGCTGTCTGGAGGATAATATGTTGTCCCGATGAGTCAGATAATTCTGTAATTTAGTGAGGCGGACACACTGACACAATGGACCACTGAAAGTGTAAGATGTTTTTGTTTGTAGTGGTTGCAGACCATTAAATAAAATCAGTGTTTAAAACTAAAAGTATAATAAAAATGCCAGACAGGGGAAAGGGTAATAGAACAAATTTTCATGTTTGCATTTAACCAAATGAATAATCCTCTTTCTCTACATGACAGAAATCCTTACAAATTGAACTGCATATGCAACAGAAAGGCTAACTTTTTATTCCTAGAACCATTGAATTATATAATGAACATGGCCCTAGAGGTCGTCTAATGAGGTGGATTTTTACATGTTTAATTATTTATCTTTGATTATACATCTTAAAAACTCTAGGGCTGGCCCCGTGGCAGAGTGGTTAAGTTCACGCACTCTGCTTCGGTGGCCCAGGGTTCGCTGGTTTGGATCCTGGGTGCGGACATGGCACCACTCATCAGGCCATGCTGAGGTGGCGTCCCACATGCCACAACTAGAAGAACCCACAACTGAACATATACAACTATGTACCACGGGACTTTGGGGAGAAAAAGGAAAAATAAAATTGAAAAAAAAAACAAACAAAAAAACCCTGTAGATTCTCATCCTACCCCGTCACTTTAGAGATGGGAACATTGGGGGCCACAGAGAAATTTCTCAACGACTACCACAGCGAGAGGTAATTGCAGAACCTGAACTAGAAGCCATTGTAACCCAAAGTTACTGACTCCTAGTCCAAAGAAATAATCCATGCCCTTTCTAAACACTTTCTTCTTCCACACTACACCATCAATAGTGGTTCTTAAAAGAACTTATTTAGGGCTGGCTCCGTGGCAGAGTGGTTAAGTTCGCGCGCTCCGCTGCGGCGGCCCGGGCTTCAGATCCTGGGCTCCGACATGGCACCGCTCGTCAGGCCACGTTGAGGTGGCGTCCCACATCCCACAACTAGAAGGACCTGCGACTAAGATATACAACTATGTACAGGGGGGGTTTGGGGAGATAAAGCAGAAAAGAAAAAAAGATTGGCAACAGTTGTTAGCCCAGGTGCCAATCTTTAAAAAAAAAAGGAAGATTGGCAACAGTTGTTAGCCTAGGTGCCAATCTTTAAAAAAAAAAAGAACTTATTCAGGTGTGGCCACAAAGAAATTCAATCTTCTGTATAGTTTTCCTTAAGGTTTCTAGTGTTTGGACCCTGTTTTGTTCATCACTGTAGTAACATTTTGGCCAACAGTGTTTCTCCCTGTTGCTCCGCTGCTTGCCTTTTCTTTGTGACTAATTGGGCTGCTGCCCAGATTTGGCAGTGGGTTAGAGGGGGGGTGCTGTGCAGAGGGAATTGCTTCTCCTCTGTATCTGCATTTCTTCTGCACCATAAAAAATTATCTAGTCTCCCCCCACTTCTTAGAAACCAATTATGTTTTCATTCCTGTGCCAATTTTGCATTCCTGATTGGAAAGCAGCTTTTTAACTTGGAGTTGACTTCCAAATACTGCTGATTTTTTTTTTACTTCAGTATTATCTTTAAAAACTAAGAATACTTTCTTACATAGCAAAAATAGCATGACTGCACTTTAAAAATTATTAATTCCTTAATATCCTCTAATACTCAGTCCATATTTAAACCTTTCCAACTGTTTCAGTTGTCAGGAGTCAGATAATACCCAGTTGTCCCACCATTAGTGAGGCTAAGATTGACCACTGTATTTAAGGTGATAACAGCGTGTCCCCTTCTGCCATCTACACTTATTCCCCCCCTTGCCACCTGAAAATAATCTGTGTGGTGCTATGTTAGCACCCTGTCAGCGCTTCAGCTACTGCTTTTTATGCCAGTTGGTATCCTTGTAAGAACCAGTAATTTCAAGAGGGGCTGTGAAATGATTTTTTTCATGTACCATTTAATCTACATTGATGAGCCAGCACTTTTCTATAAAGCACTGCTTTCAGGCATCCGCAAGGCTCTTTGGTTGTTCTGAAATTCAGTTTCTGCTGGAAAGGCAGGTACGTGTTTAATTCTTTCCCTTTAATTATCCCTCTTGAAAGTCAGGGATTTGGGTTAACAGCCACCTAAATGATACCAAATTAGGCCCCTCCACACCACATTCGACTAGTTCTTCTTAAAGGTGCAATGATTTTAGGGCATGAGAATCTACCATTCCCGCTGTACAACTTTCTCTTGTGAAGGTTGATCTGAAGAAAACCGGGCCATGTCACCTGTCTCCTTGTATACAACAGGCCATTGTTTCCCATGGTGCTTCAGTGCGTGGGACCCGCTTCACTTGCACGGAAAGCTCACTGTGGGAGATAACCAAGTCTCGAAAGTACTCCTAAATTGAGACTTGATGTTCCATTAGACTATGAAATTTGTTTATTTCTTTAAAATATAAAAGCCGTGTAACACACTGTTTTGCTGGGATTAGATGACTAACAACTAAAAGCCAGTTGTGTTAGCTTCCTAAACACTGACTTTTTTCATTTATGATGTTTTTCATCTCTGGCCATTATTCTATTGTTGACTACCTTGTTTACAAAATTGGCAGTGTAAGAATTGAATTACAGACTGGTAGTTTTGTGGATTTATTATTTTTTTCTACAAGTAATTTTAAAATTACAGTGATGTATAATTCACAAAATTGAATAACAGGTCAGACCCTTTGCATTCGTTCCTTTTACCTTACAAAGAAGCAGTGCTCAGGAAAAGGCCCTGATGCTAGATGGGTGAAAATGAGAGTAATCCAAGTTTTAGAAATGAAAAAGGCACAGCTAAGCAATGGATCTCATGACCAGAAACCAATGAAAGTGTAATGTTCAGGGTGCGTTTTTAAAACTTAAAATATTTTTTCTTTTAAAAGCAATATGTATGTATTGTAGAAAAATTAGAAATACAGATAATTGAAAGAGAAAAATGAAATCATTCTTAATACTGTCACCCAGACATACCCATATTTACTGCTACTTCAACAACATAGAGAAATGGAAATACTTTTATTGGTAAATGGAATAATAGCAATAACAACAACAATAATAGTTCTGACTTACTGAACTTTTACTATGTGTCAGACACTTTTCTAAGCACTTCCCTCATTAATCTGTCGTCATCCTGCAGTGGATATTATCTCCTTCAAACAGATGAAGAAAATGAGGCACCGGAGGGGTTGTGTGTAACTTGCTCAAGGTTACCCTGCTGGTACCCAGCAGAGCCAGGATCTAAACGTAACTGGCAAGTGTCAGAGCTGGGATCTGAACCCGGGCATCCTGATTCTTCAGTCCACACTTTTAACCAGTCATATTCTGTTACATGTTTTAATAAAATGCTCATGTTTAGTTTTATTTAAATTTAACAGATAGGAAAGAAACAGGTGGAACTAAAGGAATTCCTGAACTTTTGATAAATTATAAAATATTTCTTAATGATTATTGAAAATAGCAATTTTTCTATATGCTCTCCCCAGTCTCCCCATTTTTAGAGTTGTCCAGCGTCTACACCATCAGTGCGTAAGGCCATTCTGTAGGATCGTGTCTCCTTTAGAGCCCTCATTTAGTCTTCATTCCGTGTGGGTGTTTATCTGATACTCACTACTGGTCTTTATGTCAGTGTCTCTCCAGCCGTTTTGGTTGTTTGTAACGCTGAAAGTTTTCTCAAGAAGGATTCATGGGACCAGCATTCCCTGAATTATTTACACGTTGATGGAGTTTGCTGCATTAATAATTGACGGTCGTTTTAGCTAGATATAAAGTGTCTGGCTCACATGTTCTTGCCTTGGGTATCTTAAATACGTCATCTGTTTTCTTCTGGCATAAAATGTTGTCAAAGTCTGCTGACAATGTAATTTTCTTTCTGTGTTAAACACTTGGTCTTTTCTGCCTGGTTGTCAAAAGATTTTTTTTCTTCAAAAGTCCAGTAATTTTACCAGAATATGTCTTGGTGTTATTGGTCATTCTTTGTTATTCTCTTCCCTTGTTTTCTTTGACTGTCTTCTATGTTTGTCACATCCTCTTGAATAATTTTCATTCACCTTCATTTCTTTCTTTCCTTCTTTTTTTTTTTGTGTGTGTGAGTAAGATTGGCCCTAAGCTAACATCTGTTGCCAATCTTCCTCTTTTTGCTTGAGGAAGATTGTCACTGGGCTAACGTCTGTGCCAATCCTCCTCTATTTTGTGTGGGATACTGCCACAGCATGGCTTGACGAGCAGTTTAGGTCCGCACCCAGGATCCAAACCTGTGAACCCCCGGCCACCAAAGCAGAGCACGTGAATTTAACCACTATGCCACCAAGCAGGCCCCACCTTAGTTTCTTTTTGATTAAAAAAATCCTCCTTTTCATCTTCTGTTTCTCTTAAGGTATTATCTGTTGTGTTTGTTTGCCTCTGTGTTCCTTCTGGCTTAGTCTTCATTTCTGAAATGATTATTTTATCTTACTTCTAATTCTTTCCAGAGTTTTGTCATGTCCTTTCTGAGTTGTTCTTATTCCAAATTTTTATATTCTTCCATATCATGTACATTTTTCATATCATGTAACTTTTTCTAAATATATTTTAGCTAGTTTTGAAATATTAGATTATAGTTTTCATCTATTTTTGTGAACATCTCTTTCTGGCATGTTTTAATTCTGTAAAGATAGTATTCTGTTGCTTATTTTTACATGAAACTAGTTTCCCTGAAGTTTTAGAAGGAGGCTTGATTTGGGGTAGGTTTTTTCTAATTTCATGGCTCTACAGTTCCATCTTCTATTGCTTTTGAGAGTTGTTCAAAATTATAATGAATTCCTTTCTGAAATCTTCTGGCCCTGCCTGTCCGCATCCTCGCCTTTCATCTAGACTTTCTATTTTGTCTGTCTTGTCCCTGTCCTGGCCAATGTGCAGTCTATTCCCACCAATTTCTCCTCAGAGTGGGCCTTTGCCCTGGAAGGGAGCTTTGGGTGGTTTTGAAAGTTCCTGGGGCCCAGGCGGCTCCCAGGCTGTACCATGGACTCCTTGCATTCAGTTGCCATTCGAACGTGCACACCCCCGCCAATCTCTGCTCTTGTTCATAGATTATCTTGCTGAGCTTTGAGCGAGTTATTTTAGAGTTCCTAGGTCTATCAGGTGCCCTGCTGATTCCCTCTCGATAGCCTGCCGCAGCTGATACCATTCTGGTCTTGTAGCTACTTCTACTTTGTCCCCACCCACTCATGTTTCAAGGTTCGTCGCGGAAGTCATTTTCATCTGGTTTTGTTGTAGATTGTATCTGTGGGTTTTGGTTTTGCTTTCCTACTTGTGTTTTTTATGGAGGCATTTGGGGAGATGCAAAAACCGTGCTGCCAACCATCTCCTTCCTCCCAGGAGTTCACTGTAAACTCCAGACCATGGGCCAAATCCTGCCTGCCACTTGTTTGTGTGCAGCCTGCAAGCTAAGCATGGTTTTTATACTTTTAGATACTTGAAAAAAATCTAAAGATGAGTATTATGTCATGGCACATGAGAATGATGTGAAGTTCAAGTTTCAGTGTCCATGAAGGAAGTCTTGTTGGAGCACAGCCACGCCTGTTCATTTACATATTATCTACGGCTGCTTTCACGCTACAGCGGCAGAGTTGAGTTATTGGGACAGAGTCTGTATGACCCTCAAAGCTGCAAATATTTATCATCTGGCCATTTACAGAAGCAGTTTGCTAACCCTGGTCCTATAATATACTTTTGAGTGGCTAAATAGTTTTCCACTGTGTGACTATATCATCATGTACTTAACCAAGTCTCTTTTGTTGGGCATTTAGATGAATTCTAAATTTCATTATTATAGATAGCATTTCACAGCAAATATTAGCATATATATTTTATTACTTTCTTGGGATAAAATGTTATAAGTAAGATTGCTGGATCAAAGGAGATTACATGCATTTTAAACTGATTGATATTGACAAATTGTCATCCAGAAAGGATATACAAGTTAAATATCTATTAAGGATATTGGTTAAGTAAGTTATGGTGCATTCATGCAATGAAATATTATGCAGAGGTTAAAGAAAATGAGGTAGATCTAATTTACTGATGTATAAAAAGATATACACTGTTAAATTAAGCACCCTGCTTACATATATAGGGTATGATTCCTTCGTATTAAGGAAATGGGGCATTATAATATATACAGTTAAATTTTTCACAGGAAGCATAGATTACAACGAGGTTATACGAACTTATATACCTACCAACAGCATGTCTGAGTGGTTGTTTTGCCACGCTTTTGCCAGAATAAGTATATCTAGTTTTAAAAACAATTCTTGACAATAGATGAGAAAAGGGCATCTTGTTTTTATTTTACATATCAACTTTTATATTTTTTTCTTATGTTCATTGGCTTGAATTTATTCTTTTTGTGAAATTCTTGTTCATTGTCCATGTTTTCCCTGCCATGTTCATCTTTTCCTTAGTGGCTTTTAAAGCTGTCTTTATACCTCACATATTAATCCTTTGGCCTGTCATCTATGTTTGCTTTTGTGTTGTATTTAGGATGATTAATGATGTACGAATTTGTTTTATTTTTTATGCAGTCAAATCTTCCTTTATTTTTTATGTGTAGAAAGCCCTTTCCTGCTTCAGATTTATGTAATTGTTGCACAATATATTTTTCTAGTGCTTATTTGATTTTGTTTTTACATTTAGGTCTTTAGTCCATAGGGAATTTAGCGATGTAGGCTGTGAAGCAGGGTTTAACTTTATTTTTCAAATGGTTAGCCAGTCGTCTTAGTGCCATTTATTGAATATGCCATTTTTTCAAAGTTATAAAATTTTTTAAGATTGTTTTTTATTAGACATCTGTGTATTTCACATTTTTAACAATCAGGTTTTTTGGTTTGACTTATGTACAGTTAAATGTACTCTTTTGAAGTGTACAGATAGAAGAGTGTTAGCAAATGTATGCAGTTTTGTAGCCACCACTTCAAGCAAGATACAGAACATTTCCATCATACCCCAGAAAGTTCCCCTCACAGTCAAGCCCGTCCTCCCCTGACCCTATACCCTTGCAACCACTGGTCTGCTTTCTGTCCCTCAGATTTCGCCTTTTCCGGAATGTCATATAAATGGAATCATACAGTACATAGACTTTTTGAGTCTGGCTCCTTCTACTTAGCATAATGCACTTAAGAGCCATCCATGTTGTTGCATGTGTCAGTAATTCACTTCTTTTTATTGCTGAGCAGTATTCTCTGCTATGGCTGTACCACAGTTTATTTAACCATTCAGTGGTTCAAGGACGTTGGGATTGTTTCCAATTTTTGGCTTTTATGAATAAAGCTCTCATAAACATTCATGTAGAGGTCTTTGTTTGGACATGTGTTTTCATTTCTCTTGGGTAAATACCTGGGAGTGGGATTTCTAGGTCCTGTGCTAAGTGTATATTTCATTTTATAAGAAACTGTCAGACTGTTTTCCATAGTGGCTGTACTATTTTATGTTTCCACCAACAATATTTGAGGGATCCAATCATTTTGTATCTTTGTCAGCACTTGGAATTGTCAGTATTTTTTATTTTAGCCATTCCACTAGGAGCATCAGGGTTATATAATTTATTTAGAATGATTTTGCTATTTCAAGCAGTGTTTCCCAACTCATCCCTCCATATGCTAAGACTGGATGCTCCTGACTTGCTCAGTCCATCTCCAATTGCACAACCTGAGGCAACTGAAGAGTCATTGTTGCTCGTGTTTCTGTTTTTCTCTTTTCTGTTTCCTTTCCTAAGCTTATAGAACCATAAAACTTCAGAGCAGAAAAGGAGCTTAGAAATAACCTAGTGCAGGGGTTGACAAACTTTTTCTGTAAAGGGTCAGATAGTAAATAATTTTGGCTTAGCAAGCTATTCGTCTTTGTCATAGCGACTCAACTCTGCTCTTATAGCAGGAAAACAGCCGTAGACAATACACAAACAAATGGGCATGGTTGTGTTCCAATAAAACTTTATTTAAGGGCTGGCCTGGTGGTGCAGTGGTTAAGTGTGCACGCTCCGCTTCTCGGCAGCCTGGTGTTCACTGGTTCGGATCCCGGGTGCGGACATGGCACCGCTTAGCCAAAGCCATGCTGTGGTAGTCATCCCACATATAAAATAGAGGAAGATGGACATGGATGTTAGCTCAGGGCCAGTCTTCCTCAGCAAAAAGAGGAGGA
>NW_025795451.1:0-9750 GCF_021613505.1 Equus quagga
CGAATGTAAGACCTGAAACCACAAAAATCCTAGAAGAACACATAAGCAGTATGGTCTTTGACAGGGTTTCCATTGTATCTTTTTGAATACCGTGTCTACTCAGGCAAGGGAAACAAAAGAAAAAATAAACAAATGGGACTGCATCAGACTAAAAAGCTTCTGCATGGGAAAGGAGACCATCAGCAAAACGAAAAGACAACCAACTAACTGGGAGAAAATGCTAGTAAATCATATATCCGACAACGAGTTAAGTTCCAAAATACATAAAGAACTCATACCGCTTACCAACAAAAAAATGAACAGCCCGATCAAAAAACGGGCAGAGGATGTGAACAGACATTTTTCCAAAGGAGATATGCAGATGGCCAACAGGCACAGGAAACGATGTTCAACATCACTAATCATTAGGGAAGTGCAAATCAAAACTACAATGAGATATCACCTCACACTTGTCAGAATGGCTATAATCACCAAGACAAGACATAACAAGTGCTGGAGAGGATGTGGAGAAAAGGGGACCCTCATGCACTACTGGTGGGAATGCAAACTGGTGCAGCCACTATGGAAAACAGTATGGAGATTCCTCAAAAAATTAAAAATAGAAATATCATATGATCCAGGTATTCCACTACTGGGTATTTATCCAATGAACAAGAAATTAGTAATTTAAAAAGATATATGCACCCCTCTGTTCATTACAGCATTGTTCATAATAGCCAAGATATGGAAGCAACCCAAGTGCCCAGCAACAGATGAATGGATAAAGAAGGTGTGGTGTATATACACAATGGAATACTACTCAGCCATAAAAATGACAAAATGGTGCCATTTGTGACAACATGGATGGACTCTGAGGGTTTTATGCTAAGCAAAATAAGTCCCATAGAGAAAGACAAATACCGTATGATTTCACTCATACGTGGAAGATAAAGAAACACATGGATAAAGAGAACAGATTGCTGGTTATCAGAGCACAAGGGGAGGGCGAAAGGAGCGAAGGAGCACATATGTATGGTGACGGATAGAAACTAGATTATTCGTGGTAAACATGATACCGTCTATACAGAAACTGAAACATAATAACACGCACCTGAAATGTACGCAATATCATAAGCCAATATGGCTGCAATAAAATAATTTTTAAAAAATACTAAAAAACCCTAAATGCTGAGTTACTGAGATTTCTTATTTGAGAAACACACTCAGCCCGCCCTGGCTTGTGCTCTGGTGAAGCTGCTGGGATGGAGGGGTGGGCGTCCCCAGGGACCACGCGTGTCACAGGGGTTCACCTGCGCACGGAAGGGTCCCCTTAACACTGAGACTTAGAGTCCAGGGGTGACGTCAGCACGATGGGGAGCCAGGAAGCTCCCGGCAATCTGAAAAGCTACCTATTGTATGATTCCACCTATATGACCTTCTGGAAAAGGCAAAACTATGGAGACAGGAAAAACATCAGTGGTTGCCAGGGGCTGAGGGGAGGGAATAGGCGGAATGCAGAGGATTTTCTGGGCAGTGAAACTTCTCCATGTGACCCTATACTGGTGCACATATGTCAGTATACACTTGTCCAAGCCCACAGAATGTACAACACCCTGAATGAACCCTGGTGGAAACTGTGGACTCTGAGTGATAAATGATGTGTGATTGTGGGTCCTGGCCCCGCCCCTGGCCCTGCTGTCACAGTCCCCCCCCCCTTGACCCCGCCCCCCCTGTGTACCTCTCAGACAGTCCTGCCTCTTCAGGTCAGGCCCACCCGCTGCCAACACCCCTGTCACCCCCACGCAAGCCATGTGCTCCTCCGCCCCATCCCTGCCCGCTTTGATCCACGCCTTCCAACAGTGGACAAGTCCCGGCCCCGCCCCCTGTCCTTGCTCACGCAGTGCCTGCCCCTGTTCCTACAGGCCCCGTCCTCTGACAGCCCACACCCCTCCTGCCCCAGCCCTGACACAGGCCGCTTTCTCCATGCCCTGGGCCCATCACTTGCTAACCATTCTCTCTGCCTCGCGTCTGAGACCCCGCGTGTTAGGCCTGGCCTTGTCTGTCACTGCAGGCCGAGTCCTCGCCAGGACGCGATTTGCACCTCCTCTGCTTACCTTGGGTGTGGCCTCCAGCCCAAGTGTGGGCCCAAGAGCAGCGGGCAAGTCTTCCCCGCGGTGCACCAGCGCCTCGCGCGCGGCCGCCAGCCCGTTGAGCACACCATGGGCGTCCAGGTCAGCTGCAGGCTGAACACGTCCCCGAAGCAGCACCCCCGCTGCAGGCCGAGGGTCGAGGGTGTTGGTGAAGCCCAGTTCTCGCCAGGATGCCAGCCCTAGTCTCCTGGCATTGGGGGACTACTGGACCCCCAGCAGTGGAGGTGCAAGGACTCTATCTGGTCTCGTGACATTGGGAGTCACGTCTCTATGGTTGAGGCCCTCACCTTGGATCAGATCACCCAGCTATGACTTTGCAGAGGTCACCAACGTTGTCAGCAGGCCAAGTTAGCATCCCATTTTACAACTGAAGAAACTGAGGTTCAGAGAGGTGAGCAGTGAGGCCCAAGGTCTCACAGCAGCAAAAGACTTGAACCTGCTCACTGTCCCCTGTCAACTTCCATTTCCTGATTTAAATGGGGTTCATGACCAGACTCCTCTCCCCAGTCAGAAGACCTTTCCTCCTGATGACATCAGAAGGGACTCAGGATCACATAATTTAAGCTCTGTCCCACTGCATCCCAAACCCACTGCCAAGGCCTACCCCCTCCAGGCCTTTGCCTTCTCTGACCTTTGATGGAAAATTCAAACTGTCCCCCAAGCCCCGCCCAGCTGCCCTCCCCCAGGAGGCCTCTCACACCTGCCTCCTCCTTTCCACCAGCTCCTTGTCCAGCCTGTGGCTTCACCACCACCCACTGTCTGCTGACATGTATGGTCCTCAGCACCTCTGTGCCCTCCTCCAACTTCCTCACCCGAGTAAAGCTGCAAATCGAGTCCTGGAAGTCCACCTGCAGCAGGTTGCCCAGCCCAGGCAGGGGCATGGGGCCTGGGGGTAGCATGGGGCCCAGCATTGGCGCCAGTGCATCAGGTCCACCAGGAGCAGGAAGACGGCCAAGGACGCAGCCAGGGGCCGCACTATATCCCTGGTCAGCAGCGCCATGGCTGCCTCAGTGCACACTGCGCTCCTCTGGACACACTGGCGCCCCTCACCACACCACGCACCAGGACCAGGCCAGGCAGGCCTCTCTCACCAACCCTGAGGGTTAGACCAGCCTGGGCCCTCTTTATAAAGGGAGCTGAGACTGGCCTTTGTCCTCTGCCCTGAGCCTACCTGTTGCGATGACTTTTCTGCCAGAGGGTGCAGTGAAGGGACACAGAAAGTCAGTGGAAGGGGCCCACAGAAGTCCTGTCCCACCTCCTCTTCAGGAGCTTGTCTCAGGTAGGAGGGGAGAAAGGGGAAATCCCCACCCTCAGCCTGACTCTGCAGCATGGTACAGGCTCCGAGGAGGAAGCAACATCTTTGTACTTGATCCTGCCACACACCTGTCACATTAGGCTCACACTCCCTAATGTGGTCACAACCTCGTCCCCAGAATATGAGCTTGCTTTCCCATATCTCACCAGCCTCCTCCTGAGAGACCTTCCCCTGGGAGTTTGTTGGCACTTGCCTGATGATGAGAGGAACCACGACAGCAGGGGGTGGCAGGGAGACAGAGGGGGCTGAGGTTCTCCATTTGCACCTGGCACCTCACACTGCACACTTGACAGACACAGACACGCCTAATCACACACAACCACTCACCCATTTCCAGATTCTTACCCTCATGCTAACACATGCGCGCACACACAGACCACCACACAGAGATCTACACACCCACAATGCCACCCACACTCAGAAAACACCCATATGAACACACAAACTCACACTTGCACAAGAAATGCACAGATTCTCTCTCTCTCACACACACAGACCCAGCACCAAGTGCCCTGGTTCTCAGCGAGGCCCCTGGATGCCTGGGTGGGACCTCTCCTGGTGGAGGCCGCTCCCTGAGAAGCTCAGAGTTCTCACCCGGCTTTCAGCACAGCCCAGATTCCCAGGCTCTGGTGTAGCCGTGGTAAGTTGAACTCTGGGACTCAGGTGGCAAAAGATTCTTCTCTAATCTCCACATTTACCCTGACTGGACGGCTGCTGGAGCCCAGAGGCCCTTTCCCAAGCTTGTCACATCCTCCAGTCGCTTCCTGAGAGATATTGTCATCCCACTGTTTTCTGGCCTCTAACGGCTTCTGATTAGAAATCTGATGTGAATGTCATTGAGGACAGATCCTTTGCTCACGATGAGGCGCGTCTCTCATCTTTCTTGCTGCTTTCAAAGTTGTCTGTGTCTCTTGATGGTTTGATTATGATGTGTGTAGGTGTATCTCTGTATCCTACTTGGAGTTCACTGAGCTTCTTGGATGTGTGGATCAATGCTTTTCATCAAATCTAGGGAATATTCAGTTTTCAGTATCTCTTCAAATATTCCTGCTAGTCCTTTACTTCTCTCTTCTTCTGCTAGGACTCCTGTTACGTGTATGCAGCTTGCTTTGTGGTCCTTCAGAAGTTTCTGAATCTCTGCTCATTGTTCCTCATTCTTGTTTCTGTTCCTCAGGCTGGATCAGCTCAGCTGACCTGTCCTCATGTTCACTGATTTTTTGTCTCTTTGTTCAAATCTGATCTTGAGTCTTGTAGTGAATTTTAATTTCAGTTACTGCACTGTTCAACAACCGAATTTCCACTTGGTCCTTTTTATAGTTTCTATCATTACAGATATTCTTTCATTGGTGAGGCCTCATTCTCCCACTTTCCTTTGGTTCTTTAGACATCTTTCATTTAGTTCTGTGAACATGTTGAATTAGCTGATATGCAGTCTGTGTTCAGCAACCCCACAGTCAGGGACAGTTTCCAACAACTGCCTTTCTCATGCGTAGGGGCCATAATTTCTTGTTCCTTTGCATGTCTTGTAATTTTTGGTTGAAAACTGGACATTTCAAATGAGATAATGTGGCAACTCTCTAAATCAGAATCTCTTTGCTCCCTAGGGTTTGTTGTGGTGGTTGTTTGCTGTCGTTGTAGTTGTTTCTTTGCTTAGGGACTTTTCTGATCCTATTGTATAGATTCTATTCTAATCTAATTCTGATTCTATAAAGTATCTATTCTGTGTCATGAGTGGCCACTGAAGTCTCTACTCAGTTAGCATGGGCAGCTAGCTGACTTGCCCAGCTGATTGGTTAGAGATTTCCTTAAATGTCTAGGACCAATAACTTGCCCAGTCTTTGCTGCACAGGGGTGCTCACTTTGTGTTGGGACACGCTTTCAACACGCATCTAGGTGCTGAATTTGCAACTTTCCCTCAGCCTTCACTTCCTGTTTGTGCAGAAACTTAAGGTCAGTCAGAGGTGAAAGCTTAGGGCCCCCTGGGTCTTTCCTGAGCTTGCATACAGCTGCACACAGCCCTACACATGTGCATGGTCTCTTAGATTCCCAGGAATGTGTCAGAGATTTCAAAGCCCCAGTAGACACCGCATGCCCCAGCTTTTCCTTTAAGATTTGTGGTTAGTGTATCATTTGCCCCAACGGGTATCTGTTGCATTGGGCAGATTTGGTTTTCAGCAGCGGCCTTTGATTACTTTCATCAAACTCTCCTGAGAAAAGGCTGTTTGCACTAGTGGAGCTCTCAGGTCACATACAGACAGCCCTGCAACCGGGATCTTCCAGGGAACCCCCAGCCAAGTAAAATAGTGACAATTCTTTGGGAAAGAGGCTTTGAAAATGCTCCTGCACCATGGGCTCCCTAGGAGGCTTCCCTGGGAGTGTGGGTGGATATTTTCAAGGTTACTACTGAGCTCGAGAGTGGAGGATACAATCAGACAGGTGGAAATGACACAAAGCTTGCTTTCCATCCTGAGATTCAGCCATCTCTCTTGAAAAAATTTCTCGGTGGCTGTGAACTTTTGACTAATTCCCAGACTTCTGAAAAAGTATCTGATCATTTTGCCAGTTTTTTCGTCACTCTTCTGGAGTGGCCACTTTCAGAGTTCTACCATTTATGCTAATATCACCACCCTCCTGAGGGATGTCTATGAGACCTTAGATGTCTTATAATGTCTCCACTCATATTTGAGTAATAGTTCAGCTGGGTATAGAATTAGAGATTGGAAATAAGTTTCCTGTAGTGTTTTGAAGACATTTCTCACTCTCTTCTACCTCAAGGGTTGGTGGTAAGAGGTCTGATGCCTCTTGAATTCCTAAAACTGAGACGTCTTTATTTTTTATAACTCTCCAAGTCTTTGCCTTCTTGTTGTGGTCACCAGCAAAGGCAGAAGAGATTACCCACTCAAATCTGATTGAGATCTGGACTGTTGACACCATTCATTCCCTCAATGAGTCAATGAAAAGCTTGACTATATGCATCATTGAGGGGTCTGGGCAGAGCAAGACTGGCATCTCAAGCAGGTTGAAAATGGCTTGAGAGAGACAGGAAAGGAGACTGGCCTGGATATTTACTGTGGTTTGGTGATGGGCTGGGGTCAGGGCTCGCTTGTGTGAGGAGAAAGTTTGTGGTTTGAAACTCTAGTAGAGACCAAAGGAGAGAGCACCAGGGATATTTCATCAGCTGGTCCAGATGTGAGGGACAAGGGAAGAGACAGAGGTGATGCTTAAAAGTTGTCAGAAGTCAAACATCAAAAAATGTAGTCACACGCCTCAGAGTCCGGAACAATCCCAGATAGCCAGATGCTCCAACCTTCCTGAATGAGCCTCTGCTGCCTCCTGCTGCCTTCCTGGTTGGTAGGAATTTGAGTCCACTCCCCTGTGGCTGGAGGATTTTTATGCTCCCTTGGCAGTGAGGGGTCCCTTGGCCCTAGGGAGAAGTCCTCCCAGCAAGGGTCCCACAGGCATGCCTGCTTGTGCTTTTTAGAGGCCTCCCAGGTGGAGAGCGAGGAGGAAAGGCCTTATGACTAGGTCCCCAGCTTCTGTGAAAGCTCTGGCTGGGCTGGGTCCCAACCTCTGACATCCCCAAGACTGAAACCAAGGATAAAGTATCAATAAATCCACAGAGATGCTGCCACTGCAGACCCACCTGCCTCCTCTCAGGGTCCTTATATCTTCACAATCCCAGTGGGGCACCATCCACACTCCCTGTCCCAACAAGCTTCAGGACCCCCACCTGCCACCAAGCACTGACTCAATAGTGGATACTCTGGAGAAGCTGCAGGGGGCCCTGACTGGTTTTCTGACTCAGTGTCAAGAGACAGACGAAGTTCTGTGAGCAATGAGAGCTTTGGGAGTACCCTAAGGGCACTTAGAAGACACTGGTGGGACCCAGTCAGGGATGCTGTTGGGTGGGGTCTCTGGAAAAACAGGCCAGGAGTGCCTGCTTCTGCCCTAAGTGTCTGTGGTGCACAGCTGTTACCTAAATGCACCAGTGGGTCTACCTAAGACTCAGGTAAGCAGATAGTCATTAGAAACCCTTGGGCAGTGCCCGGGTGCTCAGTCCAGAGCCCGTCAACTGTGGGTGTGGGGACAGTATAAAAGATGGCAGTACCTACCCTGGACCGGAGCTCCAGGCTGACAAGGTCACAGCTCCAGAGACAGAGCAGGAACACAGGACTCAACGGCCATCTGATATACTATTTCACTTGCTGAAGGGCATACAGAAGCCCAGGGCAGGAAGGGAAGGCCCAGGGCCACAAAGCAGCAGGACAGAGCAAGGAGGAGAGTGTCCTCCTCTAAGGTTTCTATGTGACCTCCTTCTCGTCTGGGCACCCCACTGTCACATGGGTCCGAAGTTGACTCCTGCCCAAGGGCATGCCTGTGGCCCACAGAGCTATTCCCTGCCCCTGGCCAAGCCTCATGAGAGCCCAGAATTCATGAGCCACTCAGAGGACAGTGCCCTGTGTTGGATCTCAGACCAGTGTCCACCTGCAGCTACAGCTTGGCCATGAGCAACTTCTACTGGGCAGCTGCCTATTACCATTTCTGAGGGGCTGGGAAAGGGAGACCATCCTATGCTGGGGTATCTGAGAGGCTCAAGGAGGTGCTCACTCCTGGACTGCCATCAGGCTTCCCAGGTTGGGCACTGGCACCTGAGGACTGAGCCTGGGTATAAACCTGGCACATCCCTTCCCAGCCATCCCTGAGTTCCCCACGCATTGGGCTGTTGAAGATGAAGCAGGGCAGCAGGCCTGATGGTGCTCGCTGAGCTCCTGGCCCGCGGCGGGTGAATGGAGGTGGGCCTATGATATGGGCATCCAGGCCAAGTGAGTCCTTTGCAGTAAAGGGTAAAATGAGAAAGTTTGGAGGATTCAAATACTGCACCTTGTTAAGAAATGACTGGCCCCTGACCAGCCCCTGGGAGATGACCTTTAGCTCTGGGAATATTCTGCTGGATAACAATGTCTTTGTTTTCTTGGCGCCTCAGGCCTTGCCATATCATTCATGCCGTAAATGTGACATGTGGTGGGGACCTTGCATCTCCCTGTGCCTGTCTGGCCTCCGGAGGGGCTGGAGACTTAGTCATTCCTGTCAGGCACGCAGGTGCCCCATGCCTGTGACATCAACCTCAATAGATCCCCTGGATGCCAAGGCTCCGCTGCACTTCCCTGACTGGCAATATTCTGTGCTTGTGTCACTCATTGTGGCTGGTTGTACATATGACTTCCCTGGAAGAGGACAAATGCAAACCTGTGCCAGGATCCCATGTGTCTCTGTCTGTCTGTCCTGGGCGTCTTTTACCTTTGCTGATTTGAATATGCATTCTTTCATTGTAATAAACCATAGCTCCTATAGACAGAATCTCTGTGTCTCCCCTAAATTCACGTTTGAAACCTAATCCCCAGGGTGATAGTATTTGTTAGAGAGGCTTGTGGGAGCTGATTAGGTCATGAGGATGGAGTCCTCATGAATGGGATTGACACCCTTATAAAAGAGAACTTGGAGAGATCCCTTGTCTTTCCCATCAGATGAGGATGCAATGAAAAGCTGACTGTCCAGAAACAGAAAGTGGGTCCTCATTAGACATCAAATCTGCCAGAGCCTTCATTTTGGACTTCCCAGACTTCAGAACTGTGAGGAACAAATGTTTGTTGTTTATAACCCACTCAGTCTATCGTATTTTGTTCAAGCATCTCAAACAAACTAAGACAATAACCATGCAAATAACGGATTAATGAAGTCAGTGAGTCCTCCAGCAAATCATTGAGCCTAGGATCGTCTTTGGGCTCCCAACTCAGCTGGCTTCAACAGTGGCATTCATTAGAATAACCGTGACTCACTGGAACATGGCGAAGGCATAGTTTGGGAAAAGGAAGAATGCTGTGTGGTCGTAGACCATCCTTCACTCCCGAATGGTTTCTGCATCACTTGTGGGATGATGCAGCAGCTGCACTGTGGTGTGTTACTGGAGGTAGAAGCTACCTATGGAATTGGGAACTGATAAGGCTAACCTCCAAGGGGTTGGCCACTGATATGTAAGGAAATGAAAAAAGAAAAAGAAACACCAACCTGAGAAGCAGGCCTATATACAATCCAGTGGTTATTTCTATACATAATTAGCTAAAACAGAAGTAAAGGAGAGGCTGGGGCTAGATGCTGACACTGCACCAAGCTCGTTTTTCATCTGGTTGGATTGTGTCAGGGATGCCCCAAAAGGGAAAAATCATGCTGAGACATATGCATCTCTATGACTTCTGAGCATCAAGAATGTAGTCAAGTGGGGGCAGGGCAAAATCAGGAGACTACTGA
>NW_025795452.1:0-3780 GCF_021613505.1 Equus quagga
GAGCATCCCTGACACAATCCCATCAGATGAAAAACGAGCTTGGTGCAGTGTCAGCATCTAGCCCCAGCCTCTCCTTTACTTCCATTTTAGCTAATTATGTGTAGAAATAACCACTGGATTGTATATAGGCCTGCTTCTTGGGTTGGGTTTTTTTTTTTTTTTTCATTTCCTTACATATCAGTCACCAACCCTTTGGAGGTTAGCTCTATCAGTTCCCAATTCCGTAGGTGACTTCTACCTCTAGTAACCAATCAGGTTGCAGCTGCTGTGTCACCCCACGAGTGATGCAGAAATCCTTCAGGAATGAAGGTTCATCATCCACCACCCTCAATTCTTCCTTTTCCCAAACTATGACTTTACCTTGTTCCAATGAGTCAAGGTTATTCTAATGAATGCCACTATTGAAGCCAGCTGAGTCTGGGACCTGAAGACCATCTTAGAGTCAATGATTTGCTGGTGGACTCACAAACTTCTTTATTAATGCTGTTATTTGCATGGTTATTGTCAGTGTTTGGGATGCTAGAACGAAATACCATAGACTGATTGGGTTATAAACAGCAAACATTTATTCCTCACAGTTCTGGAGTCTGGGAAGTCCAAAATGAAGGCTCTGGAAGACTGGATGTCTGGTGAGGGCCCACTTTCTGTTTCTAGACCGTCACTTTTCCACTGTGTCCTCACCTGGTGAAAAGGACAAGGGATCTCTCTGGCTTCTCTTTTATAAGGGCATCAATCTCATTCATGAGGACTCCAACCTCATGACTTAATGAGCTCCCAAAAGCCTCTCTAAAAAATGCTATCACCCTGGGGATTAGGTTTCAAAACATGAATTTAGGGGAGACACAGAGATTCTGTCTATAGCAGCTGTGGTTTATGACAATGAAAGGATACAGATTAAAATCAGCAAAGGTAAAAGACACCCAGGACAGACAGACAGAGACACATGAGAGCCCAGCACAGGTGTCCATTTCTCCTCTTCCAGGGGAGTCATATGTACAACGTTTAAATCCCCCAGCAACCATGAGTGACACACGCATAGAATCTTGCCAGTCAGGGAAGTGCAGCAGAACCTTGACATTCAGAGAATTTATTGAGGTTGGTGTCGCAGGCATGGAGCACCTGTGTGCCTGACAGGAGTGACTAAGTCTCCAGCCCCTCCAGAGTCCAGACAGGTACAGGGAGATGCAAGGTCCCCACTACATGTCACATTTAAAGTATGAATGATCTGGCAAGGCCTGAGGTTCCAGGAAAACAAAGACATCGTTATCCAGCAGAATATTCCCAGAGCTAAAGGTCATCTCCCAGGGGCTGGTAAGGGGCTAGTCATTATTTTATAAGGTGCAGGATTTGAACCCTCCAAACTTTCTCACTTTACCCTTTATTGCAAAGGACTTACTTGGCTGGGATGCCCACATCCCAGGCCTGACTCCACCCACCCCACCGCGGGCCAGCAGCTCAGCGAGCACCACGAGCCTGCTGCCCACTTCATCTACAGCATCTCAATAGGTTGGGATCTCAGGGATGGCTGGGAAGCCATGTACCAGGTTAACACCCAGGCTCAGTTCTCAGGTGCCAGAGCCCTGCCTAGGAAGCCTGATGGCAGTCCAGGAGTGAGCACTTCCCTGAACCTTCAGTCGCCACAGGATAGAACCCCCTTTCCCAGCCACTCAGGAATGCTCATGTCCTGCCACCTCCCCAGGAGGAGTTGCTCACAGCCAGCCTAGAGGTGGAGGAGGACACTGATCTGAGATCCGACCCAGGACACTATCCTCTGAGTGGCCAGATTAGACTGGGCTCTCAGGAGGCTTGGCCAGGGACAGGGAATGAGCCCTGTGCACCCCAGGCATGTCCCAGAGACAGGGGTCAACCTGGGACCTATTTGACAGTGGGATGCCCACAGGAGACGGAGACCACCTAGAAACCTTAGAGGAGGACACCTGGCTCTCCTCCTTGCTCTGTCCTGACGCTCTGTGATGCTGGGCCTTCCCTTCCTGCCCTGGGCTTCTGTTTCCCCTTCAGCAAATGAGATGGTATATCATCTGGCTGTTGGAGTCTGTCTTTCTGCTGTGACTCTGTGGCTGTGACCTTGTCAGCTTGGATCCTGCGCTGCGAGGGCGGGTCCGCACGGAGTCAGGCGGGGGCGGCCAGGCCCGGGCTGCAAGCTGCGCTTGGCTTCCGCTCTTTTTCTCTGTCCTCAGGGCGGAGCGGGAATGAGGGGTTTCCCCAGGGCGCTCCAGGCCGCTGGGGGAGGGGCAAGGCGAGCAAAATGCCCCCAACTTTCCCAGCGCCCGGGCTGGGCTGCAGCTCCCTGCCTGATTCTAGGGTGCTAGCCCAGGATTTGCCCCGCATCGCGTTGGGGACCCCGGGTTAAGTCTTGATGCTTGGGGGACCAGGGCCGGGAGCTTCCTGCTCTGCCATCGTGCTGACGTCACCTCTGGACTCTAAGTCTCGGGTCGCAGTGCCCAGAGGACCCTTCCCTGCTGGGTGAACCCCTGTGACATGCGTGGTCCCTGGAAGCGCTCACTCCTCCACCCCAGCAGCTTCACCAGAGCACAAGCCTAGCCAGGGCGGGCTGAGAGTGTTTCTCAAATAAGAAATCTCAGTAACTCAGAATTTGAGAGGTTTTAGTATTTTATAAAATTATTTTATTGAGGTCATAGTAGCTTATAACTTATAACTTATAAATGTGTTGTGCACATTTTAGGTGTATGTTATTATATATCAGTTTCTCTATAGACTGCATCATGCTCACTGCCAGTAGTCTAGTTTTTATCTGTCACCATACATACATATGTGCCCCTTTACTCCTTTCGCCCCCTCTTCCCTCTGATAACCACCAATCTGTTCTCTTTATCTCTGTTTATCTTCCATATATGAGTGAAATCATATGGTGTTTGTCTTTCTCTATCTGACTTATCTTGCTTAGCATAATTCCCTTAAAGTCCATCTATGTTGTCGCAAATGGCACCATTTTGTGGGTTTTTTTATGGCTGAGGAGTATTCCATTGTATATATATACCACATCTTCTTTATCCATCCGTCCATCCATTGATGGACACTTGGGTTGCTTACACATCTTGGCTATTATGAATAATGCTGTGATGAACATAGGGGTGCATGTATCTTTTTGAATTACTGATTTCATGTTCTTTGGATAAATACCCAGTAGTGGAATAGCTGGATCATACGGTATTTCTATTTTTAATTTTTTGAGAAATCTCCATACTGTTTCCATAGTGGCTGCACCAGTTTGCATTCCCACCAGCAGTGTATGAGGGATTCTGACAGGTGTAAGGTGATAGCTCATTGTAGTTTCGATTTGTATTTCCCTAATGATTAGTTGAACATTGTTTCCTGTACCTGTTGGCCATCTGTATATCTCCTTTGGAAAATGTCTGTTCATACCCTCTGCTCATGTTTTGATCGGGCTGTTCATTTTTTTGTTGGTAAGCGGTATGAGTTCTTTATGTATTTTGGAACTTAACTCGTTGTCGGATATATGATTTACTAGCATTTTCTCCCAGTTAGTTGGTTGTCTTTTCGTTTTGCTGATGGTCTCCTTTCCCATGCAGAAGCTTTTTAGTCTGATGCAGTCCCATTTGTTTATTTTTTCTTTTGTTTCCCTTGCCTGAGTTGACACAGTATTCAAAAAGATACTACGGAAACCCATGTCAAAGACCATACTGCTTATGTGTTCTTCTAGGATTTTTGTGGTTTCAGGTCTTACATTCAAGTCTTTAATCCGTTCTGAGTTAGTTTTTGTGTATGGGGTAAGATAAT
>NW_025795453.1:0-3780 GCF_021613505.1 Equus quagga
ATTATCTTACCCCATACACAAAAACTAACTCAGAACGGATTAAAGACTTGAATGTAAGACCTGAAACCACAAAAATCCTAGAAGAACACATAAGCAGTATGGTCTTTGACATGGGTTTCCGTAGTATCTTTTTGAATACTGTGTCAACTCAGGCAAGGGAAACAAAAGAAAAAATAAACAAATGGGACTGCATCAGACTAAAAAGCTTCTGCATGGGAAAGGAGACCATCAGCAAAACGAAAAGACAACCAACTAACTGGGAGAAAATGCTAGTAAATCATATATCCGACAACGAGTTAAGTTCCAAAATACATAAAGAACTCATACCGCTTACCAACAAAAAAATGAACAGCCCGATCAAAACATGAGCAGAGGGTATGAACAGACATTTTCCAAAGGAGATATACAGATGGCCAACAGGTACAGGAAACAATGTTCAACTAATCATTAGGGAAATACAAATCGAAACTACAATGAGCTATCACCTTACACCTGTCAGAATCCCTCATACACTGCTGGTGGGAATGCAAACTGGTGCAGCCACTATGGAAACAGTATGGAGATTTCTCAAAAAATTAAAAATAGAAATACCGTATGATCCAGCTATTCCACTACTGGGTATTTATCCAAAGAACATGAAATCAGTAATTCAAAAAGATACATGCACCCCTATGTTCATCACAGCATTATTCATAATAGCCAAGATGTGTAAGCAACCCAAGTGTCCATCAATGGATGGACGGATGGATAAAGAAGATGTGGTATATATATACAATGGAATACTCCTCAGCCATAAAAAAACCCACAAAATGGTGCCATTTGCGACAACATAGATGGACTTTAAGGGAATTATGCTAAGCAAGATAAGTCAGATAGAGAAAGACAAACACCATATGATTTCACTCATATATGGAAGATAAACAGAGATAAAGAGAACAGATTGGTGGTTATCAGAGGGAAGAGGGGGCGAAAGGAGTAAAGGGGCACATATGTATGTATGGTGACAGATAAAAACTAGACTACTGGCAGTGAGCATGATGCAGTCTATAGAGAAACTGATATATAATAACATACACCTAAAATGTGCACAACACATTTATAAGTTATAAGTTATAAGCTACTATGACCTCAATAAAATAATTTTATAAAATACTAAAACCTCTCAAATTCTGAGTTACTGAGATTTCTTATTTGAGAAACACTCTCAGCCCGCCCTGGCTAGGCTTGTGCTCTGGTGAAGCTGCTGGGGTGGAGGAGTGAGCGCTTCCAGGGACCACGCATGTCACAGGGGTTCACCCAGCAGGGAAGGGTCCTCTGGGCACTGCGACCCGAGACTTAGAGTCCAGAGGTGACGTCAGCACGATGGCAGAGCAGGAAGCTCCCGGCCCTGGTCCCCCAAGCATCAAGACTTAACCCGGGGTCCCCAACGCGATGCGGGGCAAATCCTGGGCTAGCACCCTAGAATCAGGCAGGGAGCTGCAGCCCAGCCCGGGCGCTGGGAAAGTTGGGGGCATTTTGCTCGCCTTGCCCCTCCCCCAGCGGCCTGGAGCGCCCTGGGGAAACCCCTCATTCCCGCTCCGCCCTGAGGACAGAGAAAAAGAGCGGAAGCCAAGCGCAGCTTGCAGCCCGGGCCTGGCCGCCCCCGCCTGACTCCGTGCGGACCCGCCCTCGCAGCGCAGGATCCAAGCTGACAAGGTCACAGCCACAGAGTCACAGCAGAAAGACAGACTCCAACAGCCAGATGATATACCATCTCATTTGCTGAAGGGGAAACAGAAGCCCAGGGCAGGAAGGGAAGGCCCAGCATCACAGAGCGTCAGGACAGAGCAAGGAGGAGAGCCAGGTGTCCTCCTCTAAGGTTTCTAGGTGGTCTCCGTCTCCTGTGGGCATCCCACTGTCAAATAGGTCCCAGGTTGACCCCTGTCTCTGGGACATGCCTGGGGTGCACAGGGCTCATTCCCTGTCCCTGGCCAAGCCTCCTGAGAGCCCAGTCTAATCTGGCCACTCAGAGGATAGTGTCCTGGGTCGGATCTCAGATCAGTGTCCTCCTCCACCTCTAGGCTGGCTGTGAGCAACTCCTCCTGGGGAGGTGGCAGGACATGAGCATTCCTGAGTGGCTGGGAAAGGGGGTTCTATCCTGTGGCGACTGAAGGTTCAGGGAAGTGCTCACTCCTGGACTGCCATCAGGCTTCCTAGGCAGGGCTCTGGCACCTGAGAACTGAGCCTGGGTGTTAACCTGGTACATGGCTTCCCAGCCATCCCTGAGATCCCAACCTATTGAGATGCTGTAGATGAAGTGGGCAGCAGGCTCGTGGTGCTCGCTGAGCTGCTGGCCCGCGGTGGGGTGGGTGGAGTCAGGCCTGGGATGTGGGCATCCCAGCCAAGTAAGTCCTTTGCAATAAAGGGTAAAGTGAGAAAGTTTGGAGGGTTCAAATCCTGCACCTTATAAAATAATGACTAGCCCCTTACCAGCCCCTGGGAGATGACCTTTAGCTCTGGGAATATTCTGCTGGATAACGATGTCTTTGTTTTCCTGGAACCTCAGGCCTTGCCAGATCATTCATACTTTAAATGTGACATGTAGTGGGGACCTTGCATCTCCCTGTACCTGTCTGGACTCTGGAGGGGCTGGAGACTTAGTCACTCCTGTCAGGCACACAGGTGCTCCATGCCTGCGACACCAACCTCAATAAATTCTCTGAATGTCAAGGTTCTGCTGCACTTCCCTGACTGGCAAGATTCTATGCGTGTGTCACTCATGGTTGCTGGGGGATTTAAACGTTGTACATATGACTCCCCTGGAAGAGGAGAAATGGACACCTGTGCTGGGCTCTCATGTGTCTCTGTCTGTCTGTCCTGGGTGTCTTTTACCTTTGCTGATTTTAATCTGTATCCTTTCATTGTCATAAACCACAGCTGCTATAGACAGAATCTCTGTGTCTCCCCTAAATTCATGTTTTGAAACCTAATCCCCAGGGTGATAGCATTTTTTAGAGAGGCTTTTGGGAGCTCATTAAGTCATGAGGTTGGAGTCCTCATGAATGAGATTGATGCCCTTATAAAAGAGAAGCCAGAGAGATCCCTTGTCCTTTTCACCAGGTGAGGACACAGTGGAAAAGTGACGGTCTAGAAACAGAAAGTGGGCCCTCACCAGACATCCAGTCTTCCAGAGCCTTCATTTTGGACTTCCCAGACTCCAGAACTGTGAGGAATAAATGTTTGCTGTTTATAACCCAATCAGTCTATGGTATTTCGTTCTAGCATCCCAAACACTGACAATAACCATGCAAATAACAGCATTAATAAAGAAGTTTGTGAGTCCACCAGCAAATCATTGACTCTAAGATGGTCTTCAGGTCCCAGACTCAGCTGGCTTCAATAGTGGCATTCATTAGAATAACCTTGACTCATTGGAACAAGGTAAAGTCATAGTTTGGGAAAAGGAAGAATTGAGGGTGGTGGATGATGAACCTTCATTCCTGAAGGATTTCTGCATCACTCGTGGGGTGACACAGCAGCTGCAACCTGATTGGTTACTAGAGGTAGAAGTCACCTACGGAATTGGGAACTGATAGAGCTAACCTCCAAAGGGTTGGTGACTGATATGTAAGGAAATGAAAAAAAAAAAAAAAACCCAACCCAAGAAGCAGGCCTATATACAATCCAGTGGTTATTTCTACACATAATTAGCTAAAATGGAAGTAAAGGAGAGGCTGGGGCTAGATGCTGACACTGCACCAAGCTCGTTTTTCATCTGATGGGATTGTGTCAGGGATGCTC
>NW_025795454.1:0-9750 GCF_021613505.1 Equus quagga
TCAGTAGTCTCCTGATTTTGCCCTGCCCCCACTTGACTACATTCTTGATGCTCAGAAGTCATAGAGATGCATATGTCTCAGCATGATTTTTCCCTTTTGGGGCATCCCTGACACAATCCAACCAGATGAAAAACGAGCTTGGTGCAGTGTCAGCATCTAGCCCCAGCCTCTCCTTTACTTCTGTTTTAGCTAATTATGTATAGAAATAACCACTGGATTGTATATAGGCCTGCTTCTCAGGTTGGTGTTTCTTTTTCTTTTTTCATTTCCTTACATATCAGTGGCCAACCCCTTGGAGGTTAGCCTTATCAGTTCCCAATTCCATAGGTAGCTTCTACCTCCAGTAACACACCACAGTGCAGCTGCTGCATCATCCCACAAGTGATGCAGAAACCATTCGGGAGTGAAGGATGGTCTACGACCACACAGCATTCTTCCTTTTCCCAAACTATGCCTTCGCCATGTTCCAGTGAGTCACGGTTATTCTAATGAATGCCACTGTTGAAGCCAGCTGAGTTGGGAGCCCAAAGACGATCCTAGGCTCAATGATTTGCTGGAGGACTCACTGACTTCATTAATCCGTTATTTGCATGGTTATTGTCTTAGTTTGTTTGAGATGCTTGAACAAAATACGATAGACTGAGTGGGTTATAAACAACAAACATTTGTTCCTCACAGTTCTGAAGTCTGGGAAGTCCAAAATGAAGGCTCTGGCAGATTTGATGTCTAATGAGGACCCACTTTCTGTTTCTGGACAGTCAGCTTTTCATTGCATCCTCATCTGATGGGAAAGACAAGGGATCTCTCCAAGTTCTCTTTTATAAGGGTGTCAATCCCATTCATGAGGACTCCATCCTCATGACCTAATCAGCTCCCAAAAGCCTCTCTAACAAATACTATCACCCTGGGGATTAGGTTTCAAACGTGAATTTAGGGGAGACACAGAGATTCTGTCTATAGGAGCTATGGTTTATTACAATGAAAGAATACATATTCAAATCAGCAAAGGTAAAAGACGCCCAGGACAGACAGACAGAGACACATGGGATCCTGGCACAGGTTTGCATTTGTCCTCTTCCAGGGCAGTCATATGTACAACCAGCCACAATGAGTGACACAAGCACAGAATATTGCCAGTCAGGGAAGTGCAGCGGAGCCTTGGCATCCAGGGGATCTATTGAGGTTGATGTCACAGGCATGGGGCACCTGCGTGCCTGACAGGAATGACTAAGTCTCCAGCCCCTCCGGAGGCCAGACAGGCACAGGGAGATGCAAGGTCCCCACCACATGTCACATTTACGGCATGAATGATATGGCAAGGCCTGAGGCGCCAAGAAAACAAAGACATTGTTATCCAGCAGAATATTCCCAGAGCTAAAGGTCATCTCCCAGGGGCTGGTCAGGGGCCAGTCATTTCTTAACAAGGTGCAGTATTTGAATCCTCCAAACTTTCTCATTTTACCCTTTACTGCAAAGGACTCACTTGGCCTGGATGCCCATATCATAGGCCCACCTCCATTCACCCGCCGCGGGCCAGGAGCTCAGCGAGCACCATCAGGCCTGCTGCCCTGCTTCATCTTCAACAGCCCAATGCGTGGGGAACTCAGGGATGGCTGGGAAGGGATGTGCCAGGTTTATACCCAGGCTCAGTCCTCAGGTGCCAGTGCCCAACCTGGGAAGCCTGATGGCAGTCCAGGAGTGAGCACCTCCTTGAGCCTCTCAGATACCCCAGCATAGGATGGTCTCCCTTTCCCAGCCCCTCAGAAATGGTAATAGGCAGCTGCCCAGTAGAAGTTGCTCATGGCCAAGCTGTAGCTGCAGGTGGACACTGGTCTGAGATCCAACACAGGGCACTGTCCTCTGAGTGGCTCATGAATTCTGGGCTCTCATGAGGCTTGGCCAGGGGCAGGGAATAGCTCTGTGGGCCACAGGCATGCCCTTGGGCAGGAGTCAACTTCGGACCCATGTGACAGTGGGGTGCCCAGACGAGAAGGAGGTCACATAGAAACCTTAGAGGAGGACACTCTCCTCCTTGCTCTGTCCTGCTGCTTTGTGGCCCTGGGCCTTCCCTTCCTGCCCTGGGCTTCTGTATGCCCTTCAGCAAGTGAAATAGTATATCAGATGGCCGTTGAGTCCTGTGTTCCTGCTCTGTCTCTGGAGCTGTGACCTTGTCAGCCTGGAGCTCCGGTCCAGGGTAGGTACTGCCATCTTTTATACTGTCCCCACACCCACAGTTGACGGGCTCTGGACTGAGCACCCGGGCACTGCCCAAGGGTTTCTAATGACTATCTGCTTACCTGAGTCTTAGGTAGACCCACTGGTGCATTTAGGTAACAGCTGTGCACCACAGACACTTAGGGCAGAAGCAGGCACTCCTGGCCTGTTTTTCCAGAGACCCCACCCAACAGCATCCCTGACTGGGTCCCACCAGTGTCTTCTAAGTGCCCTTAGGGTACTCCCAAAGCTCTCATTGCTCACAGAACTTCGTCTGTCTCTTGACACTGAGTCAGAAAACCAGTCAGGGCCCCCTGCAGCTTCTCCAGAGTATCCACTATTGAGTCAGTGCTTGGTGGCAGGTGGGGGTCCTGAAGCTTGTTGGGACAGGGAGTGTGGATGGTGCCCCACTGGGATTGTGAAGATATAAGGACCCTGAGAGGAGGCAGGTGGGTCTGCAGTGGCAGCATCTCTGTGGATTTATTGATACTTTATCCTTGGTTTCAGTCTTGGGGATGTCAGAGGTTGGGACCCAGCCCAGCCAGAGCTTTCACAGAAGCTGGGGACCTAGTCATAAGGCCTTTCCTCCTCGCTCTCCACCTGGGAGGCCTCTAAAAAGCACAAGCAGGCATGCCTGTGGGACCCTTGCTGGGAGGACTTCTCCCTAGGGCCAAGGGACCCCTCACTGCCAAGGGAGCATAAAAATCCTCCAGCCACAGGGGAGTGGACTCAAATTCCTACCAACCAGGAAGGCAGCAGGAGGCAGCAGAGGCTCATTCAGGAAGGTTGGAGCATCTGGCTATCTGGGATTGTTCCGGACTCTGAGGCGTGTGACTACATTTTTTGATGTTTGACTTCTGACAACTTTTAAGCATCACCTCTGTCTCTTCCCTTGTCCCTCACATCTGGACCAGCTGATGAAATATCCCTGGTGCTCTCTCCTTTGGTCTCTACTAGAGTTTCAAACCACAAACTTTCTCCTCACACAAGCGAGCCCTGACCCCAGCCCATCACCAAACCACAGTAAATATCCAGGCCAGTCTCCTTTCCTGTCTCTCTCAAGCCATTTTCAACCTGCTTGAGATGCCAGTCTTGCTCTGCCCAGACCCCTCAATGATGCATATAGTCAAGCTTTTCATTGACTCATTGAGGGAATGAATGGTGTCAACAGTCCAGATCTCAATCAGATTTGAGTGGGTAATCTCTTCTGCCTTTGCTGGTGACCACAACAAGAAGGCAAAGACTTGGAGAGTTATAAAAAATAAAGACGTCTCAGTTTTAGGAATTCAAGAGGCATCAGACCTCTTACCACCAACCCTTGAGGTAGAAGAGAGTGAGAAATGTCTTCAAAACACTACAGGAAACTTATTTCCAATCTCTAATTCTATACCCAGCTGAACTATTACTCAAATATGAGTGGAGACATTATAAGACATCTAAGGTCTCATAGACATCCCTCAGGAGGGTGGTGATATTAGCATAAATGGTAGAACTCTGAAAGTGGCCACTCCAGAAGAGTGACGAAAAAACTGGCAAAATGATCAGATACTTTTTCAGAAGTCTGGGAATTAGTCAAAAGTTCACAGCCACCGAGAAATTTTTTCAAGAGAGATGGCTGAATCTCAGGATGGAAAGCAAGCTTTGTGTCATTTCCACCTGTCTGATTGTATCCTCCACTCTCGAGCTCAGTAGTAACCTTGAAAATATCCACCCACACTCCCAGGGAAGCCTCCTAGGGAGCCCATGGTGCAGGAGCATTTTCAAAGCCTCTTTCCCAAAGAATTGTCACTATTTTACTTGGCTGGGGGTTCCCTGGAAGATCCCGGTTGCAGGGCTGTCTGTATGTGACCTGAGAGCTCCACTAGTGCAAACAGCCTTTTCTCAGGAGAGTTTGATGAAAGTAATCAAAGGCCGCTGCTGAAAACCAAATCTGCCCAATGCAACAGATACCCGTTGGGGCAAATGATACACTAACCACAAATCTTAAAGGAAAAGCTGGGGCATGCGGTGTCTACTGGGGCTTTGAAATCTCTGACACATTCCTGGGAATCTAAGAGACCATGCACATGTGTAGGGCTGTGTGCAGCTGTATGCAAGCTCAGGAAAGACCCAGGGGGCCCTAAGCTTTCACCTCTGACTGACCTTAAGTTTCTGCACAAACAGGAAGTGAAGGCTGAGGGAAAGTTGCAAATTCAGCACCTAGATGCGTGTTGAAAGCGTGTCCCAACACAAAGTGAGCACCCCTGTGCAGCAAAGACTGGGCAAGTTATTGGTCCTAGACATTTAAGGAAATCTCTAACCAATCAGCTGGGCAAGTCAGCTAGCTGCCCATGCTAACTGAGTAGAGACTTCAGTGGCCACTCATGACACAGAATAGATACTTTATAGAATCAGAATTAGATTAGAATAGAATCTATACAATAGGATCAGAAAAGTCCCTAAGCAAAGAAACAACTACAACGACAGCAAACAACCACCACAACAAACCCTAGGGAGCAAAGAGATTCTGATTTAGAGAGTTGCCACATTATCTCATTTGAAATGTCCAGTTTTCAACCAAAAATTACAAGACATGCAAAGGAACAAGAAATTATGGCCCCTACGCATGAGAAAGGCAGTTGTTGGAAACTGTCCCTGACTGTGGGGTTGCTGAACACAGACTGCATATCAGCTAATTCAACATGTTCACAGAACTAAATGAAAGATGTCTAAAGAACCAAAGGAAAGTGGGAGAATGAGGCCTCACCAATGAAAGAATATCTGTAATGATAGAAACTATAAAAAGGACCAAGTGGAAATTCGGTTGTTGAACAGTGCAGTAACTGAAATTAAAATTCACTACAAGACTCAAGATCAGATTTGAACAAAGAGACAAAAAATCAGTGAACATGAGGACAGGTCAGCTGAGCTGATCCAGCCTGAGGAACAGAAACAAGAATGAGGAACAATGAGCAGAGATTCAGAAACTTCTGAAGGACCACAAAGCAAGCTGCATACACGTAACAGGAGTCCTAGCAGAAGAAGAGAGAAGTAAAGGACTAGCAGGAATATTTGAAGAGATACTGAAAACTGAATATTCCCTAGATTTGATGAAAAGCATTGATCCACACATCCAAGAAGCTCAGTGAACTCCAAGTAGGATACAGAGATACACCTACACACATCATAATCAAACCATCAAGAGACACAGACAACTTTGAAAGCAGCAAGAAAGATGAGAGACGCGCCTCATCGTGAGCAAAGGATCTGTCCTCAATGACATTCACATCAGATTTCTAATCAGAAGCCGTTAGAGGCCAGAAAACAGTGGGATGACAATATCTCTCAGGAAGCGACTGGAGGATGTGACAAGCTTGGGAAAGGGCCTCTGGGCTCCAGCAGCCGTCCAGTCAGGGTAAATGTGGAGATTAGAGAAGAATCTTTTGCCACCTGAGTCCCAGAGTTCAACTTACCACGGCTACACCAGAGCCTGGGAATCTGGGCTGTGCTGAAAGCCGGGTGAGAACTCTGAGCTTCTCAGGGAGCGGCCTCCACCAGGAGAGGTCCCACCCAGGCATCCAGGGGCCTCGCTGAGAACCAGGGCACTTGGTGCTGGGTCTGTGTGTGTGAGAGAGAGAGAATCTGTGCATTTCTTGTGCAAGTGTGAGTTTGTGTGTTCATATGGGTGTTTTCTGAGTGTGGGTGGCATTGTGGGTGTGTAGATCTCTGTGTGGTGGTCTGTGTGTGCGCGCATGTGTTAGCATGAGGGTAAGAATCTGGAAATGGGTGAGTGGTTGTGTGTGATTAGGCGTGTCTGTGTCTGTCAAGTGTGCAGTGTGAGGTGCCAGGTGCAAATGGAGAACCTCAGCCCCCTCTGTCTCCCTGCCACCCCCTGCTGTCGTGGTTCCTCTCATCATCAGGCAAGTGCCAACAAACTCCCAGGGGAAGGTCTCTCAGGAGGAGGCTGGTGAGATATGGGAAAGCAAGCTCATATTCTGGGGACGAGGTTGTGACCACATTAGGGAGTGTGAGCCTAATGTGACAGGTGTGTGGCAGGATCAAGTACAAAGATGTTGCTTCCTCCTCGGAGCCTGTACCATGCTGCAGAGTCAGGCTGAGGGTGGGGATTTCCCCTTTCTCCCCTCCTACCTGAGACAAGCTCCTGAAGAGGAGGTGGGACAGGACTTCTGTGGGCCCCTTCCACTGACTTTCTGTGTCCCTTCACTGCACCCTCTGGCAGAAAAGTCATCGCAACAGGTAGGCTCAGGGCAGAGGACAAAGGCCAGTCTCAGCTCCCTTTATAAAGAGGGCCCAGGCTGGTCTAACCCTCAGGGTTGGTGAGAGAGGCCTGCCTGGCCTGGTCCTGGTGCGTGGTGTGGTGAGGGGCGCCAGTGTGTCCAGAGGAGCGCAGTGTGCACTGAGGCAGCCATGGCGCTGCTGACCAGGGATATAGTGCGGCCCCTGGCTGCGTCCTTGGCCGTCTTCCTGCTCCTGGTGGACCTGATGCACTGGCGCCAATGCTGGGCCCCATGCTACCCCCAGGCCCCATGCCCCTGCCTGGGCTGGGCAACCTGCTGCAGGTGGACTTCCAGGACTCGATTTGCAGCTTTACTCGGGTGAGGAAGTTGGAGGAGGGCACAGAGGTGCTGAGGACCATACATGTCAGCAGACAGTGGGTGGTGGTGAAGCCACAGGCTGGACAAGGAGCTGGTGGAAAGGAGGAGGCAGGTGTGAGAGGCCTCCTGGGGGAGGGCAGCTGGGCGGGGCTTGGGGGACAGTTTGAATTTTCCATCAAAGGTCAGAGAAGGCAAAGGCCTGGAGGGGGTAGGCCTTGGCAGTGGGTTTGGGATGCAGTGGGACAGAGCTTAAATTATGTGATCCTGAGTCCCTTCTGATGTCATCAGGAGGAAAGGTCTTCTGACTGGGGAGAGGAGTCTGGTCATGAACCCCATTTAAATCAGGAAATGGAAGTTGACAGGGGACAGTGAGCAGGTTCAAGTCTTTTGCTGCTGTGAGACCTTGGGCCTCACTGCTCACCTCTCTGAACCTCAGTTTCTTCAGTTGTAAAATGGGATGCTAACTTGGCCTGCTGACAACGTTGGTGACCTCTGCAAAGTCATAGCTGGGTGATCTGATCCAAGGTGAGGGCCTCAACCATAGAGACGTGACTCCCAATGTCACGAGACCAGATAGAGTCCTTGCACCTCCACTGCTGGGGGTCCAGTAGTCCCCCAATGCCAGGAGACTAGGGCTGGCATCCTGGCGAGAACTGGGCTTCACCAACACCCTCGACCCTCGGCCTGCAGCGGGGGTGCTGCTTCGGGGACGTGTTCAGCCTGCAGCTGACCTGGACGCCCATGGTGTGCTCAACGGGCTGGTGGCCGCGCGCGAGGCGCTGGTGCACCGCGGGGAAGACTTGCCCGCTGCTCTTGGGCCCACACTTGGGCTGGAGGCCACACCCAAGGTAAGCAGAGGAGGTGCAAATCGCGTCCTGGCGAGGACTCGGCCTGCAGTGACAGACAAGGCCAGGCCTAACACGCGGGGTCTCAGACGCGAGGCAGAGAGAATGGTTAGCAAGTGGTGGGCCCAGGGCATGGAGAAAGCGGCCTGTGTCAGGGCTGGGGCAGGAGGGGTGTGGGCTGTCAGAGGACGGGGCCTGTAGGAACAGGGGCAGGCACTGCGTGAGCAAGGACAGGGGGCGGGGCCGGGACTTGTCCACTGTTGGAAGGCGTGGATCAAAGCGGGCAGGGATGGGGCGGAGGAGCACATGGCTTGCGTGGGGGTGACAGGGGTGTTGGCAGCGGGTGGGCCTGACCTGAAGAGGCAGGACTGTCTGAGAGGTACACAGGGGGGGCGGGGTCAAGGGGGGGGGGACTGTGACAGCAGGGCCAGGGGCGGGGCCAGGACCCACAATCACACATCATTTATCACTCAGAGTCCACAGTTTCCACCAGGGTTCATTCAGGGTGTTGTACATTCTGTGGGCTTGGACAAGTGTATACTGACATATGTGCACCAGTATAGGGTCACATGGAGAAGTTTCACTGCCCAGAAAATCCTCTGCATTCCGCCTATTCCCTCCCCTCAGCCCCTGGCAACCACTGATGTTTTTCCTGTCTCCATAGTTTTGCCTTTTCCAGAAGGTCATATAGGTGGAATCATACAATAGGTAGCTTTTCAGATTGCCGGGAGCTTCCTGGCTCCCCATCGTGCTGACGTCACCCCTGGACTCTAAGTCTCAGTGTTAAGGGGACCCTTCCGTGCGCAGGTGAACCCCTGTGACACGCGTGGTCCCTGGGGACGCCCACCCCTCCATCCCAGCAGCTTCACCAGAGCACAAGCCAGGGCGGGCTGAGTGTGTTTCTCAAATAAGAAATCTCAGTAACTCAGCATTTAGGGTTTTTTAGTATTTTTTAAAAATTATTTTATTGCAGCCATATTGGCTTATGATATTGCGTACATTTCAGGTGCGTGTTATTATGTTTCAGTTTCTGTATAGACGGTATCATGTTTACCACGAATAATCTAGTTTCTATCCGTCACCATACATATGTGCTCCTTCGCTCCTTTCGCCCTCCCCTTGTGCTCTGATAACCAGCAATCTGTTCTCTTTATCCATGTGTTTCTTTATCTTCCACGTATGAGTGAAATCATACGGTATTTGTCTTTCTCTATGGGACTTATTTTGCTTAGCATAAAACCCTCAGAGTCCATCCATGTTGTCACAAATGGCACCATTTTGTCATTTTTATGGCTGAGTAGTATTCCATTGTGTATATACACCACACCTTCTTTATCCATTCATCTGTTGCTGGGCACTTGGGTTGCTTCCATATCTTGGCTATTATGAACAATGCTGTAATGAACAGAGGGGTGCATATATCTTTTTAAATTACTAATTTCTTGTTCATTGGATAAATACCCAGTAGTGGAATACCTGGATCATATGATATTTCTATTTTTAATTTTTTGAGGAATCTCCATACTGTTTTCCATAGTGGCTGCACCAGTTTGCATTCCCACCAGTAGTGCATGAGGGTCCCCTTTTCTCCACATCCTCTCCAGCACTTGTTATGTCTTGTCTTGGTGATTATAGCCATTCTGACAAGTGTGAGGTGATATCTCATTGTAGTTTTGATTTGCACTTCCCTAATGATTAGTGATGTTGAACATCGTTTCCTGTGCCTGTTGGCCATCTGCATATCTCCTTTGGAAAAATGTCTGTTCACATCCTCTGCCCGTTTTTTGATCGGGCTGTTCATTTTTTTGTTGGTAAGCGGTATGAGTTCTTTATGTATTTTGGAACTTAACTCGTTGTCGGATATATGATTTACTAGCATTTTCTCCCAGTTAGTTGGTTGTCTTTTCGTTTTGCTGATGGTCTCCTTTCCCATGCAGAAGCTTTTTAGTCTGATGCAGTCCCATTTGTTTATTTTTTCTTTTGTTTCCCTTGCCTGAGTAGACACGGTATTCAAAAAGATACAATGGAAACCCTGTCAAAGACCATACTGCTTATGTGTTCTTCTAGGATTTTTGTGGTTTCAGGTCTTACATTCG
>NW_025795455.1:0-9750 GCF_021613505.1 Equus quagga
CGAATGTAAGACCTGAAACCACAAAAATCCTAGAAGAACACATAAGCAGTATGGTCTTTGACAGGGTTTCCATTGTATCTTTTTGAATACCGTGTCTACTCAGGCAAGGGAAACAAAAGAAAAAATAAACAAATGGGACTGCATCAGACTAAAAAGCTTCTGCATGGGAAAGGAGACCATCAGCAAAACGAAAAGACAACCAACTAACTGGGAGAAAATGCTAGTAAATCATATATCCGACAACGAGTTAAGTTCCAAAATACATAAAGAACTCATACCGCTTACCAACAAAAAAATGAACAGCCCGATCAAAAAACGGGCAGAGGATGTGAACAGACATTTTTCCAAAGGAGATATGCAGATGGCCAACAGGCACAGGAAACGATGTTCAACATCACTAATCATTAGGGAAGTGCAAATCAAAACTACAATGAGATATCACCTCACACTTGTCAGAATGGCTATAATCACCAAGACAAGACATAACAAGTGCTGGAGAGGATGTGGAGAAAAGGGGACCCTCATGCACTACTGGTGGGAATGCAAACTGGTGCAGCCACTATGGAAAACAGTATGGAGATTCCTCAAAAAATTAAAAATAGAAATATCATATGATCCAGGTATTCCACTACTGGGTATTTATCCAATGAACAAGAAATTAGTAATTTAAAAAGATATATGCACCCCTCTGTTCATTACAGCATTGTTCATAATAGCCAAGATATGGAAGCAACCCAAGTGCCCAGCAACAGATGAATGGATAAAGAAGGTGTGGTGTATATACACAATGGAATACTACTCAGCCATAAAAATGACAAAATGGTGCCATTTGTGACAACATGGATGGACTCTGAGGGTTTTATGCTAAGCAAAATAAGTCCCATAGAGAAAGACAAATACCGTATGATTTCACTCATACGTGGAAGATAAAGAAACACATGGATAAAGAGAACAGATTGCTGGTTATCAGAGCACAAGGGGAGGGCGAAAGGAGCGAAGGAGCACATATGTATGGTGACGGATAGAAACTAGATTATTCGTGGTAAACATGATACCGTCTATACAGAAACTGAAACATAATAACACGCACCTGAAATGTACGCAATATCATAAGCCAATATGGCTGCAATAAAATAATTTTTAAAAAATACTAAAAAACCCTAAATGCTGAGTTACTGAGATTTCTTATTTGAGAAACACACTCAGCCCGCCCTGGCTTGTGCTCTGGTGAAGCTGCTGGGATGGAGGGGTGGGCGTCCCCAGGGACCACGCGTGTCACAGGGGTTCACCTGCGCACGGAAGGGTCCCCTTAACACTGAGACTTAGAGTCCAGGGGTGACGTCAGCACGATGGGGAGCCAGGAAGCTCCCGGCAATCTGAAAAGCTACCTATTGTATGATTCCACCTATATGACCTTCTGGAAAAGGCAAAACTATGGAGACAGGAAAAACATCAGTGGTTGCCAGGGGCTGAGGGGAGGGAATAGGCGGAATGCAGAGGATTTTCTGGGCAGTGAAACTTCTCCATGTGACCCTATACTGGTGCACATATGTCAGTATACACTTGTCCAAGCCCACAGAATGTACAACACCCTGAATGAACCCTGGTGGAAACTGTGGACTCTGAGTGATAAATGATGTGTGATTGTGGGTCCTGGCCCCGCCCCTGGCCCTGCTGTCACAGTCCCCCCCCCCTTGACCCCGCCCCCCCTGTGTACCTCTCAGACAGTCCTGCCTCTTCAGGTCAGGCCCACCCGCTGCCAACACCCCTGTCACCCCCACGCAAGCCATGTGCTCCTCCGCCCCATCCCTGCCCGCTTTGATCCACGCCTTCCAACAGTGGACAAGTCCCGGCCCCGCCCCCTGTCCTTGCTCACGCAGTGCCTGCCCCTGTTCCTACAGGCCCCGTCCTCTGACAGCCCACACCCCTCCTGCCCCAGCCCTGACACAGGCCGCTTTCTCCATGCCCTGGGCCCACCACTTGCTAACCATTCTCTCTGCCTCGCGTCTGAGACCCCGCGTGTTAGGCCTGGCCTTGTCTGTCACTGCAGGCCGAGTCCTCGCCAGGACGCGATTTGCACCTCCTCTGCTTACCTTGGGTGTGGCCTCCAGCCCAAGTGTGGGCCCAAGAGCAGCGGGCAAGTCTTCCCCGCGGTGCACCAGCGCCTCGCGCGCGGCCACCAGCCCGTTGAGCACACCATGGGCGTCCAGGTCAGCTGCAGGCTGAACACGTCCCCGAAGCAGCACCCCCGCTGCAGGCCGAGGGTCGAGGGTGTTGGTGAAGCCCAGTTCTCGCCAGGATGCCAGCCCTAGTCTCCTGGCATTGGGGGACTACTGGACCCCCAGCAGTGGAGGTGCAAGGACTCTATCTGGTCTCGTGACATTGGGAGTCACGTCTCTATGGTTGAGGCCCTCACCTTGGATCAGATCACCCAGCTATGACTTTGCAGAGGTCACCAACGTTGTCAGCAGGCCAAGTTAGCATCCCATTTTACAACTGAAGAAACTGAGGTTCAGAGAGGTGAGCAGTGAGGCCCAAGGTCTCACAGCAGCAAAAGACTTGAACCTGCTCACTGTCCCCTGTCAACTTCCATTTCCTGATTTAAATGGGGTTCATGACCAGACTCCTCTCCCCAGTCAGAAGACCTTTCCTCCTGATGACATCAGAAGGGACTCAGGATCACATAATTTAAGCTCTGTCCCACTGCATCCCAAACCCACTGCCAAGGCCTACCCCCTCCAGGCCTTTGCCTTCTCTGACCTTTGATGGAAAATTCAAACTGTCCCCCAAGCCCCGCCCAGCTGCCCTCCCCCAGGAGGCCTCTCACACCTGCCTCCTCCTTTCCACCAGCTCCTTGTCCAGCCTGTGGCTTCACCACCACCCACTGTCTGCTGACATGTATGGTCCTCAGCACCTCTGTGCCCTCCTCCAACTTCCTCACCCGAGTAAAGCTGCAAATCGAGTCCTGGAAGTCCACCTGCAGCAGGTTGCCCAGCCCAGGCAGGGGCATGGGGCCTGGGGGTAGCATGGGGCCCAGCATTGGCGCCAGTGCATCAGGTCCACCAGGAGCAGGAAGACGGCCAAGGACGCAGCCAGGGGCCGCACTATATCCCTGGTCAGCAGCGCCATGGCTGCCTCAGTGCACACTGCGCTCCTCTGGACACACTGGCGCCCCTCACCACACCACGCACCAGGACCAGGCCAGGCAGGCCTCTCTCACCAACCCTGAGGGTTAGACCAGCCTGGGCCCTCTTTATAAAGGGAGCTGAGACTGGCCTTTGTCCTCTGCCCTGAGCCTACCTGTTGCGATGACTTTTCTGCCAGAGGGTGCAGTGAAGGGACACAGAAAGTCAGTGGAAGGGGCCCACAGAAGTCCTGTCCCACCTCCTCTTCAGGAGCTTGTCTCAGGTAGGAGGGGAGAAAGGGGAAATCCCCACCCTCAGCCTGACTCTGCAGCATGGTACAGGCTCCGAGGAGGAAGCAACATCTTTGTACTTGATCCTGCCACACACCTGTCACATTAGGCTCACACTCCCTAATGTGGTCACAACCTCGTCCCCAGAATATGAGCTTGCTTTCCCATATCTCACCAGCCTCCTCCTGAGAGACCTTCCCCTGGGAGTTTGTTGGCACTTGCCTGATGATGAGAGGAACCACGACAGCAGGGGGTGGCAGGGAGACAGAGGGGGCTGAGGTTCTCCATTTGCACCTGGCACCTCACACTGCACACTTGACAGACACAGACACGCCTAATCACACACAACCACTCACCCATTTCCAGATTCTTACCCTCATGCTAACACATGCGCGCACACACAGACCACCACACAGAGATCTACACACCCACAATGCCACCCACACTCAGAAAACACCCATATGAACACACAAACTCACACTTGCACAAGAAATGCACAGATTCTCTCTCTCTCACACACACAGACCCAGCACCAAGTGCCCTGGTTCTCAGCGAGGCCCCTGGATGCCTGGGTGGGACCTCTCCTGGTGGAGGCCGCTCCCTGAGAAGCTCAGAGTTCTCACCCGGCTTTCAGCACAGCCCAGATTCCCAGGCTCTGGTGTAGCCGTGGTAAGTTGAACTCTGGGACTCAGGTGGCAAAAGATTCTTCTCTAATCTCCACATTTACCCTGACTGGACGGCTGCTGGAGCCCAGAGGCCCTTTCCCAAGCTTGTCACATCCTCCAGTCGCTTCCTGAGAGATATTGTCATCCCACTGTTTTCTGGCCTCTAACGGCTTCTGATTAGAAATCTGATGTGAATGTCATTGAGGACAGATCCTTTGCTCACGATGAGGCGCGTCTCTCATCTTTCTTGCTGCTTTCAAAGTTGTCTGTGTCTCTTGATGGTTTGATTATGATGTGTGTAGGTGTATCTCTGTATCCTACTTGGAGTTCACTGAGCTTCTTGGATGTGTGGATCAATGCTTTTCATCAAATCTAGGGAATATTCAGTTTTCAGTATCTCTTCAAATATTCCTGCTAGTCCTTTACTTCTCTCTTCTTCTGCTAGGACTCCTGTTACGTGTATGCAGCTTGCTTTGTGGTCCTTCAGAAGTTTCTGAATCTCTGCTCATTGTTCCTCATTCTTGTTTCTGTTCCTCAGGCTGGATCAGCTCAGCTGACCTGTCCTCATGTTCACTGATTTTTTGTCTCTTTGTTCAAATCTGATCTTGAGTCTTGTAGTGAATTTTAATTTCAGTTACTGCACTGTTCAACAACCGAATTTCCACTTGGTCCTTTTTATAGTTTCTATCATTACAGATATTCTTTCATTGGTGAGGCCTCATTCTCCCACTTTCCTTTGGTTCTTTAGACATCTTTCATTTAGTTCTGTGAACATGTTGAATTAGCTGATATGCAGTCTGTGTTCAGCAACCCCACAGTCAGGGACAGTTTCCAACAACTGCCTTTCTCATGCGTAGGGGCCATAATTTCTTGTTCCTTTGCATGTCTTGTAATTTTTGGTTGAAAACTGGACATTTCAAATGAGATAATGTGGCAACTCTCTAAATCAGAATCTCTTTGCTCCCTAGGGTTTGTTGTGGTGGTTGTTTGCTGTCGTTGTAGTTGTTTCTTTGCTTAGGGACTTTTCTGATCCTATTGTATAGATTCTATTCTAATCTAATTCTGATTCTATAAAGTATCTATTCTGTGTCATGAGTGGCCACTGAAGTCTCTACTCAGTTAGCATGGGCAGCTAGCTGACTTGCCCAGCTGATTGGTTAGAGATTTCCTTAAATGTCTAGGACCAATAACTTGCCCAGTCTTTGCTGCACAGGGGTGCTCACTTTGTGTTGGGACACGCTTTCAACACGCATCTAGGTGCTGAATTTGCAACTTTCCCTCAGCCTTCACTTCCTGTTTGTGCAGAAACTTAAGGTCAGTCAGAGGTGAAAGCTTAGGGCCCCCTGGGTCTTTCCTGAGCTTGCATACAGCTGCACACAGCCCTACACATGTGCATGGTCTCTTAGATTCCCAGGAATGTGTCAGAGATTTCAAAGCCCCAGTAGACACCGCATGCCCCAGCTTTTCCTTTAAGATTTGTGGTTAGTGTATCATTTGCCCCAACGGGTATCTGTTGCATTGGGCAGATTTGGTTTTCAGCAGCGGCCTTTGATTACTTTCATCAAACTCTCCTGAGAAAAGGCTGTTTGCACTAGTGGAGCTCTCAGGTCACATACAGACAGCCCTGCAACCGGGATCTTCCAGGGAACCCCCAGCCAAGTAAAATAGTGACAATTCTTTGGGAAAGAGGCTTTGAAAATGCTCCTGCACCATGGGCTCCCTAGGAGGCTTCCCTGGGAGTGTGGGTGGATATTTTCAAGGTTACTACTGAGCTCGAGAGTGGAGGATACAATCAGACAGGTGGAAATGACACAAAGCTTGCTTTCCATCCTGAGATTCAGCCATCTCTCTTGAAAAAATTTCTCGGTGGCTGTGAACTTTTGACTAATTCCCAGACTTCTGAAAAAGTATCTGATCATTTTGCCAGTTTTTTCGTCACTCTTCTGGAGTGGCCACTTTCAGAGTTCTACCATTTATGCTAATATCACCACCCTCCTGAGGGATGTCTATGAGACCTTAGATGTCTTATAATGTCTCCACTCATATTTGAGTAATAGTTCAGCTGGGTATAGAATTAGAGATTGGAAATAAGTTTCCTGTAGTGTTTTGAAGACATTTCTCACTCTCTTCTACCTCAAGGGTTGGTGGTAAGAGGTCTGATGCCTCTTGAATTCCTAAAACTGAGACGTCTTTATTTTTTATAACTCTCCAAGTCTTTGCCTTCTTGTTGTGGTCACCAGCAAAGGCAGAAGAGATTACCCACTCAAATCTGATTGAGATCTGGACTGTTGACACCATTCATTCCCTCAATGAGTCAATGAAAAGCTTGACTATATGCATCATTGAGGGGTCTGGGCAGAGCAAGACTGGCATCTCAAGCAGGTTGAAAATGGCTTGAGAGAGACAGGAAAGGAGACTGGCCTGGATATTTACTGTGGTTTGGTGATGGGCTGGGGTCAGGGCTCGCTTGTGTGAGGAGAAAGTTTGTGGTTTGAAACTCTAGTAGAGACCAAAGGAGAGAGCACCAGGGATATTTCATCAGCTGGTCCAGATGTGAGGGACAAGGGAAGAGACAGAGGTGATGCTTAAAAGTTGTCAGAAGTCAAACATCAAAAAATGTAGTCACACGCCTCAGAGTCCGGAACAATCCCAGATAGCCAGATGCTCCAACCTTCCTGAATGAGCCTCTGCTGCCTCCTGCTGCCTTCCTGGTTGGTAGGAATTTGAGTCCACTCCCCTGTGGCTGGAGGATTTTTATGCTCCCTTGGCAGTGAGGGGTCCCTTGGCCCTAGGGAGAAGTCCTCCCAGCAAGGGTCCCACAGGCATGCCTGCTTGTGCTTTTTAGAGGCCTCCCAGGTGGAGAGCGAGGAGGAAAGGCCTTATGACTAGGTCCCCAGCTTCTGTGAAAGCTCTGGCTGGGCTGGGTCCCAACCTCTGACATCCCCAAGACTGAAACCAAGGATAAAGTATCAATAAATCCACAGAGATGCTGCCACTGCAGACCCACCTGCCTCCTCTCAGGGTCCTTATATCTTCACAATCCCAGTGGGGCACCATCCACACTCCCTGTCCCAACAAGCTTCAGGACCCCCACCTGCCACCAAGCACTGACTCAATAGTGGATACTCTGGAGAAGCTGCAGGGGGCCCTGACTGGTTTTCTGACTCAGTGTCAAGAGACAGACGAAGTTCTGTGAGCAATGAGAGCTTTGGGAGTACCCTAAGGGCACTTAGAAGACACTGGTGGGACCCAGTCAGGGATGCTGTTGGGTGGGGTCTCTGGAAAAACAGGCCAGGAGTGCCTGCTTCTGCCCTAAGTGTCTGTGGTGCACAGCTGTTACCTAAATGCACCAGTGGGTCTACCTAAGACTCAGGTAAGCAGATAGTCATTAGAAACCCTTGGGCAGTGCCCGGGTGCTCAGTCCAGAGCCCGTCAACTGTGGGTGTGGGGACAGTATAAAAGATGGCAGTACCTACCCTGGACCGGAGCTCCAGGCTGACAAGGTCACAGCTCCAGAGACAGAGCAGGAACACAGGACTCAACGGCCATCTGATATACTATTTCACTTGCTGAAGGGCATACAGAAGCCCAGGGCAGGAAGGGAAGGCCCAGGGCCACAAAGCAGCAGGACAGAGCAAGGAGGAGAGTGTCCTCCTCTAAGGTTTCTATGTGACCTCCTTCTCGTCTGGGCACCCCACTGTCACATGGGTCCGAAGTTGACTCCTGCCCAAGGGCATGCCTGTGGCCCACAGAGCTATTCCCTGCCCCTGGCCAAGCCTCATGAGAGCCCAGAATTCATGAGCCACTCAGAGGACAGTGCCCTGTGTTGGATCTCAGACCAGTGTCCACCTGCAGCTACAGCTTGGCCATGAGCAACTTCTACTGGGCAGCTGCCTATTACCATTTCTGAGGGGCTGGGAAAGGGAGACCATCCTATGCTGGGGTATCTGAGAGGCTCAAGGAGGTGCTCACTCCTGGACTGCCATCAGGCTTCCCAGGTTGGGCACTGGCACCTGAGGACTGAGCCTGGGTATAAACCTGGCACATCCCTTCCCAGCCATCCCTGAGTTCCCCACGCATTGGGCTGTTGAAGATGAAGCAGGGCAGCAGGCCTGATGGTGCTCGCTGAGCTCCTGGCCCGCGGCGGGTGAATGGAGGTGGGCCTATGATATGGGCATCCAGGCCAAGTGAGTCCTTTGCAGTAAAGGGTAAAATGAGAAAGTTTGGAGGATTCAAATACTGCACCTTGTTAAGAAATGACTGGCCCCTGACCAGCCCCTGGGAGATGACCTTTAGCTCTGGGAATATTCTGCTGGATAACAATGTCTTTGTTTTCTTGGCGCCTCAGGCCTTGCCATATCATTCATGCCGTAAATGTGACATGTGGTGGGGACCTTGCATCTCCCTGTGCCTGTCTGGCCTCCGGAGGGGCTGGAGACTTAGTCATTCCTGTCAGGCACGCAGGTGCCCCATGCCTGTGACATCAACCTCAATAGATCCCCTGGATGCCAAGGCTCCGCTGCACTTCCCTGACTGGCAATATTCTGTGCTTGTGTCACTCATTGTGGCTGGTTGTACATATGACTGCCCTGGAAGAGGACAAATGCAAACCTGTGCCAGGATCCCATGTGTCTCTGTCTGTCTGTCCTGGGCGTCTTTTACCTTTGCTGATTTGAATATGTATTCTTTCATTGTAATAAACCATAGCTCCTATAGACAGAATCTCTGTGTCTCCCCTAAATTCACGTTTGAAACCTAATCCCCAGGGTGATAGTATTTGTTAGAGAGGCTTTTGGGAGCTGATTAGGTCATGAGGATGGAGTCCTCATGAATGGGATTGACACCCTTATAAAAGAGAACTTGGAGAGATCCCTTGTCTTTCCCATCAGATGAGGATGCAATGAAAAGCTGACTGTCCAGAAACAGAAAGTGGGTCCTCATTAGACATCAAATCTGCCAGAGCCTTCATTTTGGACTTCCCAGACTTCAGAACTGTGAGGAACAAATGTTTGTTGTTTATAACCCACTCAGTCTATCGTATTTTGTTCAAGCATCTCAAACAAACTAAGACAATAACCATGCAAATAACGGATTAATGAAGTCAGTGAGTCCTCCAGCAAATCATTGAGCCTAGGATCGTCTTTGGGCTCCCAACTCAGCTGGCTTCAACAGTGGCATTCATTAGAATAACCGTGACTCACTGGAACATGGCGAAGGCATAGTTTGGGAAAAGGAAGAATGCTGTGTGGTCGTAGACCATCCTTCACTCCCGAATGGTTTCTGCATCACTTGTGGGATGATGCAGCAGCTGCACTGTGGTGTGTTACTGGAGGTAGAAGCTACCTATGGAATTGGGAACTGATAAGGCTAACCTCCAAGGGGTTGGCCACTGATATGTAAGGAAATGAAAAAAGAAAAAGAAACACCAACCTGAGAAGCAGGCCTATATACAATCCAGTGGTTATTTCTATACATAATTAGCTAAAACAGAAGTAAAGGAGAGGCTGGGGCTAGATGCTGACACTGCACCAAGCTCGTTTTTCATCTGGTTGGATTGTGTCAGGGATGCCCCAAAAGGGAAAAATCATGCTGAGACATATGCATCTCTATGACTTCTGAGCATCAAGAATGTAGTCAAGTGGGGGCAGGGCAAAATCAGGAGACTACTGA
>NW_025795456.1:0-3780 GCF_021613505.1 Equus quagga
GAGCATCCCTGACACAATCCCATCAGATGAAAAACGAGCTTGGTGCAGTGTCAGCATCTAGCCCCAGCCTCTCCTTTACTTCCATTTTAGCTAATTATGTGTAGAAATAACCACTGGATTGTATATAGGCCTGCTTCTTGGGTTGGGTTTTTTTTTTTTTTTTCATTTCCTTACATATCAGTCACCAACCCTTTGGAGGTTAGCTCTATCAGTTCCCAATTCCGTAGGTGACTTCTACCTCTAGTAACCAATCAGGTTGCAGCTGCTGTGTCACCCCACGAGTGATGCAGAAATCCTTCAGGAATGAAGGTTCATCATCCACCACCCTCAATTCTTCCTTTTCCCAAACTATGACTTTACCTTGTTCCAATGAGTCAAGGTTATTCTAATGAATGCCACTATTGAAGCCAGCTGAGTCTGGGACCTGAAGACCATCTTAGAGTCAATGATTTGCTGGTGGACTCACAAACTTCTTTATTAATGCTGTTATTTGCATGGTTATTGTCAGTGTTTGGGATGCTAGAACGAAATACCATAGACTGATTGGGTTATAAACAGCAAACATTTATTCCTCACAGTTCTGGAGTCTGGGAAGTCCAAAATGAAGGCTCTGGAAGACTGGATGTCTGGTGAGGGCCCACTTTCTGTTTCTAGACCGTCACTTTTCCACTGTGTCCTCACCTGGTGAAAAGGACAAGGGATCTCTCTGGCTTCTCTTTTATAAGGGCATCAATCTCATTCATGAGGACTCCAACCTCATGACTTAATGAGCTCCCAAAAGCCTCTCTAAAAAATGCTATCACCCTGGGGATTAGGTTTCAAAACATGAATTTAGGGGAGACACAGAGATTCTGTCTATAGCAGCTGTGGTTTATGACAATGAAAGGATACAGATTAAAATCAGCAAAGGTAAAAGACACCCAGGACAGACAGACAGAGACACATGAGAGCCCAGCACAGGTGTCCATTTCTCCTCTTCCAGGGGAGTCATATGTACAACGTTTAAATCCCCCAGCAACCATGAGTGACACACGCATAGAATCTTGCCAGTCAGGGAAGTGCAGCAGAACCTTGACATTCAGAGAATTTATTGAGGTTGGTGTCGCAGGCATGGAGCACCTGTGTGCCTGACAGGAGTGACTAAGTCTCCAGCCCCTCCAGAGTCCAGACAGGTACAGGGAGATGCAAGGTCCCCACTACATGTCACATTTAAAGTATGAATGATCTGGCAAGGCCTGAGGTTCCAGGAAAACAAAGACATCGTTATCCAGCAGAATATTCCCAGAGCTAAAGGTCATCTCCCAGGGGCTGGTAAGGGGCTAGTCATTATTTTATAAGGTGCAGGATTTGAACCCTCCAAACTTTCTCACTTTACCCTTTATTGCAAAGGACTTACTTGGCTGGGATGCCCACATCCCAGGCCTGACTCCACCCACCCCACCGCGGGCCAGCAGCTCAGCGAGCACCACGAGCCTGCTGCCCACTTCATCTACAGCATCTCAATAGGTTGGGATCTCAGGGATGGCTGGGAAGCCATGTACCAGGTTAACACCCAGGCTCAGTTCTCAGGTGCCAGAGCCCTGCCTAGGAAGCCTGATGGCAGTCCAGGAGTGAGCACTTCCCTGAACCTTCAGTCGCCACAGGATAGAACCCCCTTTCCCAGCCACTCAGGAATGCTCATGTCCTGCCACCTCCCCAGGAGGAGTTGCTCACAGCCAGCCTAGAGGTGGAGGAGGACACTGATCTGAGATCCGACCCAGGACACTATCCTCTGAGTGGCCAGATTAGACTGGGCTCTCAGGAGGCTTGGCCAGGGACAGGGAATGAGCCCTGTGCACCCCAGGCATGTCCCAGAGACAGGGGTCAACCTGGGACCTATTTGACAGTGGGATGCCCACAGGAGACGGAGACCACCTAGAAACCTTAGAGGAGGACACCTGGCTCTCCTCCTTGCTCTGTCCTGACGCTCTGTGATGCTGGGCCTTCCCTTCCTGCCCTGGGCTTCTGTTTCCCCTTCAGCAAATGAGATGGTATATCATCTGGCTGTTGGAGTCTGTCTTTCTGCTGTGACTCTGTGGCTGTGACCTTGTCAGCTTGGATCCTGCGCTGCGAGGGCGGGTCCGCACGGAGTCAGGCGGGGGCGGCCAGGCCCGGGCTGCAAGCTGCGCTTGGCTTCCGCTCTTTTTCTCTGTCCTCAGGGCGGAGCGGGAATGAGGGGTTTCCCCAGGGCGCTCCAGGCCGCTGGGGGAGGGGCAAGGCGAGCAAAATGCCCCCAACTTTCCCAGCGCCCGGGCTGGGCTGCAGCTCCCTGCCTGATTCTAGGGTGCTAGCCCAGGATTTGCCCCGCATCGCGTTGGGGACCCCGGGTTAAGTCTTGATGCTTGGGGGACCAGGGCCGGGAGCTTCCTGCTCTGCCATCGTGCTGACGTCACCTCTGGACTCTAAGTCTCGGGTCGCAGTGCCCAGAGGACCCTTCCCTGCTGGGTGAACCCCTGTGACATGCGTGGTCCCTGGAAGCGCTCACTCCTCCACCCCAGCAGCTTCACCAGAGCACAAGCCTAGCCAGGGCGGGCTGAGAGTGTTTCTCAAATAAGAAATCTCAGTAACTCAGAATTTGAGAGGTTTTAGTATTTTATAAAATTATTTTATTGAGGTCATAGTAGCTTATAACTTATAACTTATAAATGTGTTGTGCACATTTTAGGTGTATGTTATTATATATCAGTTTCTCTATAGACTGCATCATGCTCACTGCCAGTAGTCTAGTTTTTATCTGTCACCATACATACATATGTGCCCCTTTACTCCTTTCGCCCCCTCTTCCCTCTGATAACCACCAATCTGTTCTCTTTATCTCTGTTTATCTTCCATATATGAGTGAAATCATATGGTGTTTGTCTTTCTCTATCTGACTTATCTTGCTTAGCATAATTCCCTTAAAGTCCATCTATGTTGTCGCAAATGGCACCATTTTGTGGGTTTTTTTATGGCTGAGGAGTATTCCATTGTATATATATACCACATCTTCTTTATCCATCCGTCCATCCATTGATGGACACTTGGGTTGCTTACACATCTTGGCTATTATGAATAATGCTGTGATGAACATAGGGGTGCATGTATCTTTTTGAATTACTGATTTCATGTTCTTTGGATAAATACCCAGTAGTGGAATAGCTGGATCATACGGTATTTCTATTTTTAATTTTTTGAGAAATCTCCATACTGTTTCCATAGTGGCTGCACCAGTTTGCATTCCCACCAGCAGTGTATGAGGGATTCTGACAGGTGTAAGGTGATAGCTCATTGTAGTTTCGATTTGTATTTCCCTAATGATTAGTTGAACATTGTTTCCTGTACCTGTTGGCCATCTGTATATCTCCTTTGGAAAATGTCTGTTCATACCCTCTGCTCATGTTTTGATCGGGCTGTTCATTTTTTTGTTGGTAAGCGGTATGAGTTCTTTATGTATTTTGGAACTTAACTCGTTGTCGGATATATGATTTACTAGCATTTTCTCCCAGTTAGTTGGTTGTCTTTTCGTTTTGCTGATGGTCTCCTTTCCCATGCAGAAGCTTTTTAGTCTGATGCAGTCCCATTTGTTTATTTTTTCTTTTGTTTCCCTTGCCTGAGTTGACACAGTATTCAAAAAGATACTACGGAAACCCATGTCAAAGACCATACTGCTTATGTGTTCTTCTAGGATTTTTGTGGTTTCAGGTCTTACATTCAAGTCTTTAATCCGTTCTGAGTTAGTTTTTGTGTATGGGGTAAGATAAT
>NW_025795457.1:0-3780 GCF_021613505.1 Equus quagga
ATTATCTTACCCCATACACAAAAACTAACTCAGAACGGATTAAAGACTTGAATGTAAGACCTGAAACCACAAAAATCCTAGAAGAACACATAAGCAGTATGGTCTTTGACATGGGTTTCCGTAGTATCTTTTTGAATACTGTGTCAACTCAGGCAAGGGAAACAAAAGAAAAAATAAACAAATGGGACTGCATCAGACTAAAAAGCTTCTGCATGGGAAAGGAGACCATCAGCAAAACGAAAAGACAACCAACTAACTGGGAGAAAATGCTAGTAAATCATATATCCGACAACGAGTTAAGTTCCAAAATACATAAAGAACTCATACCGCTTACCAACAAAAAAATGAACAGCCCGATCAAAACATGAGCAGAGGGTATGAACAGACATTTTCCAAAGGAGATATACAGATGGCCAACAGGTACAGGAAACAATGTTCAACTAATCATTAGGGAAATACAAATCGAAACTACAATGAGCTATCACCTTACACCTGTCAGAATCCCTCATACACTGCTGGTGGGAATGCAAACTGGTGCAGCCACTATGGAAACAGTATGGAGATTTCTCAAAAAATTAAAAATAGAAATACCGTATGATCCAGCTATTCCACTACTGGGTATTTATCCAAAGAACATGAAATCAGTAATTCAAAAAGATACATGCACCCCTATGTTCATCACAGCATTATTCATAATAGCCAAGATGTGTAAGCAACCCAAGTGTCCATCAATGGATGGACGGATGGATAAAGAAGATGTGGTATATATATACAATGGAATACTCCTCAGCCATAAAAAAACCCACAAAATGGTGCCATTTGCGACAACATAGATGGACTTTAAGGGAATTATGCTAAGCAAGATAAGTCAGATAGAGAAAGACAAACACCATATGATTTCACTCATATATGGAAGATAAACAGAGATAAAGAGAACAGATTGGTGGTTATCAGAGGGAAGAGGGGGCGAAAGGAGTAAAGGGGCACATATGTATGTATGGTGACAGATAAAAACTAGACTACTGGCAGTGAGCATGATGCAGTCTATAGAGAAACTGATATATAATAACATACACCTAAAATGTGCACAACACATTTATAAGTTATAAGTTATAAGCTACTATGACCTCAATAAAATAATTTTATAAAATACTAAAACCTCTCAAATTCTGAGTTACTGAGATTTCTTATTTGAGAAACACTCTCAGCCCGCCCTGGCTAGGCTTGTGCTCTGGTGAAGCTGCTGGGGTGGAGGAGTGAGCGCTTCCAGGGACCACGCATGTCACAGGGGTTCACCCAGCAGGGAAGGGTCCTCTGGGCACTGCGACCCGAGACTTAGAGTCCAGAGGTGACGTCAGCACGATGGCAGAGCAGGAAGCTCCCGGCCCTGGTCCCCCAAGCATCAAGACTTAACCCGGGGTCCCCAACGCGATGCGGGGCAAATCCTGGGCTAGCACCCTAGAATCAGGCAGGGAGCTGCAGCCCAGCCCGGGCGCTGGGAAAGTTGGGGGCATTTTGCTCGCCTTGCCCCTCCCCCAGCGGCCTGGAGCGCCCTGGGGAAACCCCTCATTCCCGCTCCGCCCTGAGGACAGAGAAAAAGAGCGGAAGCCAAGCGCAGCTTGCAGCCCGGGCCTGGCCGCCCCCGCCTGACTCCGTGCGGACCCGCCCTCGCAGCGCAGGATCCAAGCTGACAAGGTCACAGCCACAGAGTCACAGCAGAAAGACAGACTCCAACAGCCAGATGATATACCATCTCATTTGCTGAAGGGGAAACAGAAGCCCAGGGCAGGAAGGGAAGGCCCAGCATCACAGAGCGTCAGGACAGAGCAAGGAGGAGAGCCAGGTGTCCTCCTCTAAGGTTTCTAGGTGGTCTCCGTCTCCTGTGGGCATCCCACTGTCAAATAGGTCCCAGGTTGACCCCTGTCTCTGGGACATGCCTGGGGTGCACAGGGCTCATTCCCTGTCCCTGGCCAAGCCTCCTGAGAGCCCAGTCTAATCTGGCCACTCAGAGGATAGTGTCCTGGGTCGGATCTCAGATCAGTGTCCTCCTCCACCTCTAGGCTGGCTGTGAGCAACTCCTCCTGGGGAGGTGGCAGGACATGAGCATTCCTGAGTGGCTGGGAAAGGGGGTTCTATCCTGTGGCGACTGAAGGTTCAGGGAAGTGCTCACTCCTGGACTGCCATCAGGCTTCCTAGGCAGGGCTCTGGCACCTGAGAACTGAGCCTGGGTGTTAACCTGGTACATGGCTTCCCAGCCATCCCTGAGATCCCAACCTATTGAGATGCTGTAGATGAAGTGGGCAGCAGGCTCGTGGTGCTCGCTGAGCTGCTGGCCCGCGGTGGGGTGGGTGGAGTCAGGCCTGGGATGTGGGCATCCCAGCCAAGTAAGTCCTTTGCAATAAAGGGTAAAGTGAGAAAGTTTGGAGGGTTCAAATCCTGCACCTTATAAAATAATGACTAGCCCCTTACCAGCCCCTGGGAGATGACCTTTAGCTCTGGGAATATTCTGCTGGATAACGATGTCTTTGTTTTCCTGGAACCTCAGGCCTTGCCAGATCATTCATACTTTAAATGTGACATGTAGTGGGGACCTTGCATCTCCCTGTACCTGTCTGGACTCTGGAGGGGCTGGAGACTTAGTCACTCCTGTCAGGCACACAGGTGCTCCATGCCTGCGACACCAACCTCAATAAATTCTCTGAATGTCAAGGTTCTGCTGCACTTCCCTGACTGGCAAGATTCTATGCGTGTGTCACTCATGGTTGCTGGGGGATTTAAACGTTGTACATATGACTCCCCTGGAAGAGGAGAAATGGACACCTGTGCTGGGCTCTCATGTGTCTCTGTCTGTCTGTCCTGGGTGTCTTTTACCTTTGCTGATTTTAATCTGTATCCTTTCATTGTCATAAACCACAGCTGCTATAGACAGAATCTCTGTGTCTCCCCTAAATTCATGTTTTGAAACCTAATCCCCAGGGTGATAGCATTTTTTAGAGAGGCTTTTGGGAGCTCATTAAGTCATGAGGTTGGAGTCCTCATGAATGAGATTGATGCCCTTATAAAAGAGAAGCCAGAGAGATCCCTTGTCCTTTTCACCAGGTGAGGACACAGTGGAAAAGTGACGGTCTAGAAACAGAAAGTGGGCCCTCACCAGACATCCAGTCTTCCAGAGCCTTCATTTTGGACTTCCCAGACTCCAGAACTGTGAGGAATAAATGTTTGCTGTTTATAACCCAATCAGTCTATGGTATTTCGTTCTAGCATCCCAAACACTGACAATAACCATGCAAATAACAGCATTAATAAAGAAGTTTGTGAGTCCACCAGCAAATCATTGACTCTAAGATGGTCTTCAGGTCCCAGACTCAGCTGGCTTCAATAGTGGCATTCATTAGAATAACCTTGACTCATTGGAACAAGGTAAAGTCATAGTTTGGGAAAAGGAAGAATTGAGGGTGGTGGATGATGAACCTTCATTCCTGAAGGATTTCTGCATCACTCGTGGGGTGACACAGCAGCTGCAACCTGATTGGTTACTAGAGGTAGAAGTCACCTACGGAATTGGGAACTGATAGAGCTAACCTCCAAAGGGTTGGTGACTGATATGTAAGGAAATGAAAAAAAAAAAAAAAACCCAACCCAAGAAGCAGGCCTATATACAATCCAGTGGTTATTTCTACACATAATTAGCTAAAATGGAAGTAAAGGAGAGGCTGGGGCTAGATGCTGACACTGCACCAAGCTCGTTTTTCATCTGATGGGATTGTGTCAGGGATGCTC
>NW_025795458.1:0-6953 GCF_021613505.1 Equus quagga
TTTGATTCTGAGCTCAGCTGCTAGGTGACCTTGGGCCAGACTTTCTTTTTCTTTTTTTCTTTTCTTTTTTTTTTTACTGCACTTTACTTTATTGTGCTTCACAGATACTGCATTTTCTTATCATTTTATCTTTTTAATATATTTTATTTTATTTTATTATTTTTTTAATCTTTATTTTTTTCGGATGTATATCATATTTCAAATTCTGGATACATTACATCATGTTCACCGCACAAACACTAATTATAGTGCATCCCCTCACATGTGACCCTAATCACCCCTTTTGCCCCCCCTCCCCTCTTCCTCAGTGGTAACCACCAGTCCAATCTCCAATGCTATGTGTGCTATTTTTTGTCGTTTTTATCTTCTACTTATGAGTGAGATCATACGGTGTTTGACTTTCTCCCTCTGACTTATTTCACTCAGCATAATACCCTCAAGGACTGTCCATGTTGTCACAAATGGCCAGATTTCATCATTTATTATGGCTGAGTAGTATTCCATCCTGTATATATAGCACATATTCTTTATCCATTCATCCCTTGATGGGCACCTATGTTACTTCCAAGTCTTGGCTATTGTGACTAATGCCGCAGTGAACATAAGGGTGCATGCATCTTTATGCATTTGTGTTTTCAAGTTCTTTGGATAAATATCCAGCACTGGGATAGCTGGATCATATGGTAGATCTATTCTTAATTTTCTGAGGATACTCCAAACTGCTTTCCATAGTGGTTTCACCAGTTTGCACTCCCAACAGCAGTGAACAAGGGTTCCCTTCTTTCCACATCCTCCCCAACCCTTGTTTCCTGGCTTGTTAATTATATCCATTCTGACTGGAGTGAGGTGATACCTCATTGTAGTTTTGATTTGCATTTCCCTGATAGCTAGTGGTGTTGAGCATCTTTGCATATGCCTGTTGTCCATCCGTATATTTTCTTTGGAGAAATCTCTGCTCATATATTTTGCCTATTTTTCAATTGGGTTGTCGTTTTTTTTGTTGTTGAGCTGTATTTGTTCTTTGTATATTTTGGATATTAACTTCTGATCTGGTACATGTTTTGCAAATATCTTCTGCCAATTGTTAGGTTGTCTTTTCGTTTGTTGATGGTTTCCTTTGCTGTGCAGAAGATTTTTAGTTTGATGTAATCCCATTTGTTCATTTTTTCTTTGGTTTCCCTTGCCCAGTCAGACATTGTACTTGAAAAGATGCTGCTAAAACCGATTCAAAGAGCGTGCTGCCTATGTTTTCTTCTAGAAGTGTCATGATTTCGGGTCTCGCATTTAAGTCTTTAACCCATTTTGAGTTGATTTTTGTGCATGGTGCAAGGGAATGGTCTACTTTCATTCTCTCCAGTTTTCCCAATATCATTTATTGAAGAGACTCTCTTATCTCCATTCTCAAAAAGCAGCTGTCCATAAATGTGTAGGTTTACTTCTGATCTCTCAATTCTGTTCCATTGATCTGTGTGTCTGTTTTTATGCTAGTACCATGATGTTTTGGTGACTACGGCTTTGTAGTATATTTGGAAATCAGGGAGTGGGATACCTCCAGCTTTGTTCTTTTTTCTCAGGGAACCATTGGCTATTTGCAGTCTTTTGTTGTTCCGTATAAATTTTAGGAATCTTTGTCCTATTTCTGTGAAAAACATTGGAACTTTGATAGGGATTGCATTGAATCTGTGGATTGCTTTAAGAAGTACGGAAATTTTAACAATGTTAATTCTTCAAATCCAAGAGCATGGAATATCTTTCCATTTCTTTGTGTCTTCTTCAGTTTCTCTCAACAATGTTTTATAGTTTTCAGTGTACAGATCTTTCACCTCTCTGGTTAAGTTTATCCCTAGGTAATTTATTCTTTTTGTTGCAATTGTAAATGGGATTGTATTTTCAATTTCTCTTTCTGCTACTTTGTTGTTAGTGTATAGAAATGCAACTGATTTTTCTGTGTTGATTTTGTAACCTGTGACTTCACTATATTCATTTATAATTTCCAAATGATTTTTAGTGGGTTCTTTTTGGTTTTCCATATATAAAATCATGTCATCTGCAAAGAGGACAGTTTCACTTCTTCTTTTCCAATATGGATACCTCTTATTTCTTTTTTGTGCCTGATTGCTCTGGCTAGGACATCCCATAATATGTTAAATAAGAGTGGAGACAGTGGGCATCCTTGTCTGGTTCCTGTTCTTACAGGGATTGCTCTCAGATTTTCTGCATTGAGAATGATGTCTGCTGTGTGTTTGTCATAAATGGCCTTTATTATATTGAGGTACTTTCCTTCTTTAAACGTTTTATTTAGAGTTTTTATCATAAATGGATGCCATATCTTGTCAAATGCTTTCCCTGCATCTATTGAGATGATAATGTGATTTTTGTTCTTCGTTTTGTTAATGTGATGTATCCCATTAATAGATTTGCAGATGTTGAACCATCCTTGCATCCCTGGAATGAAACCCACTTGATCATGTGGTATGATCTTTTTAATTTATTGTTGTATTCAAGTTGCTAGTATTTTTTTGAGGATTTTTGCTTCGATCTTCATCAGCAATATTGCCCTGTAATTTTCTTTTTTGGTGTTGTCCTTGCCCTGTTTTGGTATCAGGATAATGTTGGCTTTGTAGAATGAGTTAAGAACCTTCCCCTCCTCTTCAATATTTTGGAAGAATTTTTGAAGGATAGGTATTAAGTCTTCTTTGAATGTTTGGTAGAATTCACCAGGGAAGATATCTGGTCCTGGACTTTTATTTTTGGTGAGGTTTTTGGTTGCTGTTTCAATCTCCTTACTTGTGATTAGCTTTTTCAAATTCTCTATGTGTTCTTTGTCCAGTTTTAGAAGGTTGTATGTTTCTAAGAATTTATCCATTTCTGCTAGATTAACTAATTTGTTGGTGTATAGGTTTTCATAGTATTCTCTTATTATCTTTTGTATTTCGGAGGCATCAGTTGTAATTTCTCCTATGTCATTTCTGATTTTACTTATTTGAGCCTTCTTTTTTCCTGGGTGAGTCTAGCTAAGGGTTTGTGAATTCTGTTTTTCTTTTCAAAGAACCAGCTCTTGGTTTTATTAATTTTTTCTATTATTTTTAGTGTCTTTTTCATTTCTTTCTGCTCTGATTTTTATTATTCCCTTCCTTCTGCTGATTTCAGGCTTTGTTTGTTGTTCTTTGTCCAGTACCCTTAGATGCACTGTCAGATTGTTTATTTGGAATTTTTCTTCTTTGTTGAGGTGGGCCTGAATTGCTATAAACCTCCCTCTTAGAACTACTTTTGCTGTATGCCATAGATTTTGGCATGTTGTATTTTCATTTTCATGTTTCCAGGAATTTTTTGATTTCTCCCTTGATTTCATCGTTGACCCAATCATTGTTCAGTAGCATTTTGTTCAATCTCCACATTTTTGTGGATTTTCTGGTTTTCTTCCTGTAGATGATTTCTAGTTTCATACCTTTGTGGTCAGAAAACATGCATGGTATTATTTTGATCTTCTTAAATTTATTGAGACTTGTTTGGTGGCCGAATATGTGATCAGTCCTGGAGAACGTTCCATGGTTTTTGGACGGAATGTTCTATATATATCCACTAAATCCATGTGGTCAAATTTGTCCTTTATGGTCAGTGTTTCCTTATTGATCTTCTGTTTGGATGATCTATCCATTGGTATAAGTGGAGTGTTGAAGTCCCCTACTATTATTGTGTTATTGTCTATTTCTCCTTTTGTGTCTGTTAATAATTGCTTTATATATTTAGGTGCTCCTATGTTGGGTGCATAGATATTTACAAGTGTTATATTTTCTTGTTAGATTGTTCCCTTTATCATTATGTAGTGCCCATCTTTGTCTCTTGTTACACTTTTTGTTTGAAAGTCTATGTTGTCTGATATAAGTATTGCTCCCCCTGCTTTCTTTTCTTTGCCATTTGCATTGAATATTTTTTTCCATCCTTTCACTTTCAGTTTGTGGGTGTCTTTAGGTCTAAAGTGTGTGCCTTTATGCAGCATATATATGGGTCTTGATTTTTTTATCCAATTGGCCACACCATGCCTTTTGATTGGAGCATTTAGTCCATTAACCTTTAAAGTAGCTATTGATAAATATGTATTTATTGCCATTTTGTTCCCTTTTTTCTGGCTGTTTTAGTAGTTCTCTGCTCTATTCTTTTTCTCTTGCTCTCTTCCCTTGTGGTTTGATGGCTATCTTTAGTAATATGTTTCATTCCTTTTGTCTTACATTTTTTCTTGATTGTTATAGGTTTCTGATTCATGATTAACATGAGGATCGTATTTAATATTCTATGCATATAACAGTCTATATTCAGTTGATAGAATCTTTAGCTTAACTTTTTTTCTTAAACCTCTATTTTTAACTCACCTCCTCCCATATTTTATGTTTTTGAAATCATATATAATCTCTTGTTTAGTGTGTGTCTATCCATTAACCTCTTATCCTTGAAATTGGTGATTTTAGTACTTTTGTCTTTTAAACTTCATCTTATTTTCATGAGTGGTTGATCTGGTACCTTTACTATATTTTTACCTTTACCAGTGATTTTATTCTCTGTTTTTTGGGGGGGAGGGGGCTTATTTTTTAAATAATTTTTATCCCTATTTGTGGTCATTGATTTCACACTTAAATAAGTCACTTCGGCTTTTCTTGTAGAACTGGTTTCTTGGTGATAAACTCCTTCAATTTTTGCTTGTCTGGGAAGCTCTTTCTCTCTCCTTCCATTCTGAATGACAACCCTGATGGATAGAGTATTCCTGGCTGTAGGTTTTTTCCTTTTAGCACTTTAAATAAGTCAGGCCATTCTCTCCTTCCATGTAGGGTTTCAGCTGAGAAGACTGCTGATTACCTTACGGGCTTTCCTTTGTATGTCACTTGTGGCCTTTCTCTTGCCACTTTCAGGATTCTCTCTTTATCTTTAATTTTGGACATTTTAATTATAAAATGTCTTGGTGTGGGCCTCTTTGGGCTTTTCTTGTTTCGAGCTCTCTGTGCTTTCTGTACTTGAATATCTGTTTCCTTCCTTAGATTAGGAAAATTTTCATCTATTATTTTTTCAAATAATTTTTCTGCCCCTTTGTCTCTCTATTCTCCTTCTGGACACCTATAATATGAATGTTAGTGTGCTTGATATTGTCCCAGAGTTCCCTTAGACAGTTCTCATTCTGTCTACTTCTTTTTTTCTTTTTGCTGTTCTGCTTGGCTGATTTCCTCTAGTCTTTTGTCTAGCTCGCTGATCCATTCTTCTGCATCCTCTACTCTGCTATTGAGTCCCTTTAGTGAATTTTTTCATTTCCAGTATTGTATTCTTCATTTCTGATTGGTTCTTTTTTATTTTTCTCATTTCTTTTTTGATGAGCACACTGTGTTCATCCAGTCTTCTCCTAATATCTGTGAGCATCCTTGTGAGATTTTATTTGAACTCTTTGTCAGAAAGGTCGTTTATTTCTGTTTCATTTAGTCCTTTTTCTGCGGTTTTGTCCTGTTCTCTTGCTCGGAGTGTATTCCTTGGTCTCCTCATTATGCCTCTTTCTCTGTGCTTATTTCTATGTATTAGTTGAGTCAGCTATGTCTCCTGTTCTTGGTGAAGTGGCCTTATGTAAGAGATTCCTTTTGAGCCCCAGCAGTGTGCTTTCCTCTCATTACCAGTCCAAAAGATCCAGGAGGGAGCCCTTGGTGGGCTACTTGTGTCCCTCTGCTGTGTCAGGGTTGCTCTTAATGAAGGTACCCAGGGAGTCTAATCTTTCCTTCCCTGCACAGATGTTTGTAAATCTGGTCCGGCGAGCCTCAGCACCACTGGCTAGATGTCTACCAGCAAACTCCTGCTACAGTTCTCCTGTTAATTGGGTTGGTAGCAAGTGTAGCTGTTTGCTAGGCTCCTGGGCTTAAAGTTACTATATGCCTCAGGTTTAGAAGGCTGTTGTCAGTTCTCTTAGGAGGGCAGATGTGGCTGGCCCTAGACATGGGAACACTCAATTGTTTCAGGCTTTGGAAGGTGGGGCTGATCCTTTCTCTGGCTATTAGTGAAGCACAGGTCTTCTGCCACTGATAAGCCTCACCCCTCACAGGATGACACACACCGTCCACACAGTCCTTGTCCATGCACACTTCCCAACCACCTGGAGCATAACTTGATACCACACTTCAGATGTCCCTACCTCTCCAACAGTTTGCTCCACAGTTCACCTGGTCCTCATGCAGATCCTGCCCCACAGAAGCAGACATATTCGCCTGCCTGTAGAGGAGCAAGGTACCCAGTCAGTGGATGCTGACAGGTAGCCTGAGGGCTTGCTGTTGGGCGGGGTGGGTCCCTAGGGTTGTATGCCTGCCCTGGTTGAGCTGGATTAAATCTGAGCACTAGTGGACGTGGCAGCCTCCTGGGCTAACAGGCCGTGAGAAGATCTTCAATGGCATGTGCCAGGGTGTGTGTCAGCACACCTGGACCAGGTCAGAACAATGGCGCCCAGAAATATCTCTCTCTCTGGAGAAATCCCTCCTGTCATCGAGATGCCTCCAGAGCCCACCAGGAGAGCCTCTTTTCACCAAATGACTGTCAGCCTTCTCTATGGTGATTTTAGGTTGCTGAGATGGGTGAGTTTGTGCGTGGGCCCTTTAAGACCTGGGTCTTTTCAGCTTTCATCCAATAGCTTTTCTGAGGGTATTCCCTGATGCAGTTAACAGCCAGCGGAGCCAGATAGTAAGACCTTCCTCTCAGTTGTGCTGAGTCTGAAGGATTCTTATAGCAGTATTGGCCCCTGCTCCAGACCTCACTCCTCCAGGGAAGGCTTCATTCTTAGAGTGGCTCCCACCTGGCTGGCTGAGAACTCCACTGCTCGCAAAGGTGACTTTTTTCTCTCCAGAATGAATTTCTGCCCCTTCCGCCTTAGTCAGGACTGTCCCTTTATTGTGGAGTTTCTTTTTATCCAGTTTTCAGTTTTCTATCCAGGGTAA
>NW_025795459.1:0-6953 GCF_021613505.1 Equus quagga
TTACCCTGGATAGAAAACTGAAAACTGGATAAAAAGAAACTCCACAATAAAGGGACAGTCCTGACTAAGGCGGAAGGGGCAGAAATTCATTCTGGAGAGAAAAAAGTCACCTTTGCGAGCAGTGGAGTTCTCAGCCAGCCAGGTGGGAGCCACTCTAAGAATGAAGCCTTCCCTGGAGGAGTGAGGTCTGGAGCAGGGGCCAATACTGCTATAAGAATCCTTCAGACTCAGCACAACTGAGAGGAAGGTCTTACTATCTGGCTCCGCTGGCTGTTAACTGCATCAGGGAATACCCTCAGAAAAGCTATTGGATGAAAGCTGAAAAGACCCAGGTCTTAAAGGGCCCACGCACAAACTCACCCATCTCAGCAACCTAAAATCACCATAGAGAAGGCTGACAGTCATTTGGTGAAAAGAGGCTCTCCTGGTGGGCTCTGGAGGCATCTCGATGACAGGAGGGATTTCTCCAGAGAGAGAGATATTTCTGGGCGCCATTGTTCTGACCTGGTCCAGGTGTGCTGACACACACCCTGGCACATGCCATTGAAGATCTTCTCACGGCCTGTTAGCCCAGGAGGCTGCCACGTCCACTAGTGCTCAGATTTAATCCAGCTCAACCAGGGCAGGCATACAACCCTAGGGACCCACCCCGCCCAACAGCAAGCCCTCAGGCTACCTGTCAGCATCCACTGACTGGGTACCTTGCTCCTCTACAGGCAGGCGAATATGTCTGCTTCTGTGGGGCAGGATCTGCATGAGGACCAGGTGAACTGTGGAGCAAACTGTTGGAGAGGTAGGGACATCTGAAGTGTGGTATCAAGTTATGCTCCAGGTGGTTGGGAAGTGTGCATGGACAAGGACTGTGTGGACGGTGTGTGTCATCCTGTGAGGGGTGAGGCTTATCAGTGGCAGAAGACCTGTGCTTCACTAATAGCCAGAGAAAGGATCAGCCCCACCTTCCAAAGCCTGAAACAATTGAGTGTTCCCATGTCTAGGGCCAGCCACATCTGCCCTCCTAAGAGAACTGACAACAGCCTTCTAAACCTGAGGCATATAGTAACTTTAAGCCCAGGAGCCTAGCAAACAGCTACACTTGCTACCAACCCAATTAACAGGAGAACTGTAGCAGGAGTTTGCTGGTAGACATCTAGCCAGTGGTGCTGAGGCTCGCCGGACCAGATTTACAAACATCTGTGCAGGGAAGGAAAGATTAGACTCCCTGGGTACCTTCATTAAGAGCAACCCTGACACAGCAGAGGGACACAAGTAGCCCACCAAGGGCTCCCTCCTGGATCTTTTGGACTGGTAATGAGAGGAAAGCACACTGCTGGGGCTCAAAAGGAATCTCTTACATAAGGCCACTTCACCAAGAACAGGAGACATAGCTGACTCAACTAATACATAGAAATAAGCACAGAGAAAGAGGCATAATGAGGAGACCAAGGAATACACTCCGAGCAAGAGAACAGGACAAAACCGCAGAAAAAGGACTAAATGAAACAGAAATAAACGACCTTTCTGACAAAGAGTTCAAATAAAATCTCACAAGGATGCTCACAGATATTAGGAGAAGACTGGATGAACACAGTGTGCTCATCAAAAAAGAAATGAGAAAAATAAAAAAGAACCAATCAGAAATGAAGAATACAATACTGGAAATGAAAAAATTCACTAAAGGGACTCAATAGCAGAGTAGAGGATGCAGAAGAATGGATCAGCGAGCTAGACAAAAGACTAGAGGAAATCAGCCAAGCAGAACAGCAAAAAGAAAAAAAGAAGTAGACAGAATGAGAACTGTCTAAGGGAACTCTGGGACAATATCAAGCACACTAACATTCATATTATAGGTGTCCAGAAGGAGAATAGAGAGACAAAGGGGCAGAAAAATTATTTGAAAAAATAATAGATGAAAATTTTCCTAATCTAAGGAAGGAAACAGATATTCAAGTACAGAAAGCACAGAGAGCTCGAAACAAGAAAAGCCCAAAGAGGCCCACACCAAGACATTTTATAATTAAAATGTCCAAAATTAAAGATAAAGAGAGAATCCTGAAAGTGGCAAGAGAAAGGCCACAAGTGACATACAAAGGAAAGCCCGTAAGGTAATCAGCAGTCTTCTCAGCTGAAACCCTACATGGAAGGAGAGAATGGCCTGACTTATTTAAAGTGCTAAAAGGAAAAAACCTACAGCCAGGAATACTCTATCCATCAGGGTTGTCATTCAGAATGGAAGGAGAGAGAAAGAGCTTCCCAGACAAGCAAAAATTGAAGGAGTTTATCACCAAGAAACCAGTTCTACAAGAAAAGCCGAAGTGACTTATTTAAGTGTGAAATCAATGACCACAAATAGGGATAAAAATTATTTAAAAAATAAGCCCCCTCCCCCCCAAAAAACAGAGAATAAAATCACTGGTAAAGGTAAAAATATAGTAAAGGTACCAGATCAACCACTCATGAAAATAAGATGAAGTTTAAAAGACAAAAGTACTAAAATCACCAATTTCAAGGATAAGAGGTTAATGGATAGACACACACTAAACAAGAGATTATATATGATTTCAAAAACATAAAATATGGGAGGAGGTGAGTTAAAAATAGAGGTTTAAGAAAAAAAGTTAAGCTAAAGATTCTATCAACTGAATATAGACTGTTATATGCATAGAATATTAAATACGATCCTCATGTTAATCATGAATCAGAAACCTATAACAATCAAGAAAAAATGTAAGACAAAAGGAATGAAACATATTACTAAAGATAGCCATCAAACCACAAGGGAAGAGAGCAAGAGAAAAAGAATAGAGCAGAGAACTACTAAAACAGCCAGAAAAAAGGGAACAAAATGGCAATAAATACATATTTATCAATAGCTACTTTAAAGGTTAATGGACTAAATGCTCCAATCAAAAGGCATGGTGTGGCCAATTGGATAAAAAAATCAAGACCCATATATATGCTGCATAAAGGCACACACTTTAGACCTAAAGACACCCACAAACTGAAAGTGAAAGGATGGAAAAAAATATTCAATGCAAATGGCAAAGAAAAGAAAGCAGGGGGAGCAATACTTATATCAGACAACATAGACTTTCAAACAAAAAGTGTAACAAGAGACAAAGATGGGCACTACATAATGATAAAGGGAACAATCTAACAAGAAAATATAACACTTGTAAATATCTATGCACCCAACATAGGAGCACCTAAATATATAAAGCAATTATTAACAGACACAAAAGGAGAAATAGACAATAACACAATAATAGTAGGGGACTTCAACACTCCACTTATACCAATGGATAGATCATCCAAACAGAAGATCAATAAGGAAACACTGACCATAAAGGACAAATTTGACCACATGGATTTAGTGGATATATATAGAACATTCCGTCCAAAAACCATGGAACGTTCTCCAGGACTGATCACATATTCGGCCACCAAACAAGTCTCAATAAATTTAAGAAGATCAAAATAATACCATGCATGTTTTCTGACCACAAAGGTATGAAACTAGAAATCATCTACAGGAAGAAAACCAGAAAATCCACAAAAATGTGGAGATTGAACAAAATGCTACTGAACAATGATTGGGTCAACGATGAAATCAAGGGAGAAATCAAAAAATTCCTGGAAACATGAAAATGAAAATACAACATGCCAAAATCTATGGCATACAGCAAAAGTAGTTCTAAGAGGGAGGTTTATAGCAATTCAGGCCCACCTCAACAAAGAAGAAAAATTCCAAATAAACAATCTGACAGTGCATCTAAGGGTACTGGACAAAGAACAACAAACAAAGCCTGAAATCAGCAGAAGGAAGGGAATAATAAAAATCAGAGCAGAAAGAAATGAAAAAGACACTAAAAATAATAGAAAAAATTAATAAAACCAAGAGCTGGTTCTTTGAAAAGAAAAACAGAATTCACAAACCCTTAGCTAGACTCACCCAGGAAAAAAGAAGGCTCAAATAAGTAAAATCAGAAATGACATAGGAGAAATTACAACTGATGCCTCCGAAATACAAAAGATAATAAGAGAATACTATGAAAACCTATACACCAACAAATTAGTTAATCTAGCAGAAATGGATAAATTCTTAGAAACATACAACCTTCTAAAACTGGACAAAGAACACATAGAGAATTTGAAAAAGCTAATCACAAGTAAGGAGATTGAAACAGCAACCAAAAACCTCACCAAAAATAAAAGTCCAGGACCAGATATCTTCCCTGGTGAATTCTACCAAACATTCAAAGAAGACTTAATACCTATCCTTCAAAAATTCTTCCAAAATATTGAAGAGGAGGGGAAGGTTCTTAACTCATTCTACAAAGCCAACATTATCCTGATACCAAAACAGGGCAAGGACAACACCAAAAAAGAAAATTACAGGGCAATATTGCTGATGAAGATCGAAGCAAAAATCCTCAAAAAAATACTAGCAACTTGAATACAACAATAAATTAAAAAGATCATACCACATGATCAAGTGGGTTTCATTCCAGGGATGCAAGGATGGTTCAACATCTGCAAATCTATTAATGGGATACATCACATTAACAAAACGAAGAACAAAAATCACATTATCATCTCAATAGATGCAGGGAAAGCATTTGACAAGATATGGCATCCATTTATGATAAAAACTCTAAATAAAACGTTTAAAGAAGGAAAGTACCTCAATATAATAAAGGCCATTTATGACAAACACACAGCAGACATCATTCTCAATGCAGAAAATCTGAGAGCAATCCCTGTAAGAACAGGAACCAGACAAGGATGCCCACTGTCTCCACTCTTATTTAACATATTATGGGATGTCCTAGCCAGAGCAATCAGGCACAAAAAAGAAATAAGAGGTATCCATATTGGAAAAGAAGAAGTGAAACTGTCCTCTTTGCAGATGACATGATTTTATATATGGAAAACCAAAAAGAACCCACTAAAAATCATTTGGAAATTATAAATGAATATAGTGAAGTCACAGGTTACAAAATCAACACAGAAAAATCAGTTGCATTTCTATACACTAACAACAAAGTAGCAGAAAGAGAAATTGAAAATACAATCCCATTTACAATTGCAACAAAAAGAATAAATTACCTAGGGATAAACTTAACCAGAGAGGTGAAAGATCTGTACACTGAAAACTATAAAACATTGTTGAGAGAAACTGAAGAAGACACAAAGAAATGGAAAGATATTCCATGCTCTTGGATTTGAAGAATTAACATTGTTAAAATTTCCGTACTTCTTAAAGCAATCCACAGATTCAATGCAATCCCTATCAAAGTTCCAATGTTTTTCACAGAAATAGGACAAAGATTCCTAAAATTTATACGGAACAACAAAAGACTGCAAATAGCCAATGGTTCCCTGAGAAAAAAGAACAAAGCTGGAGGTATCCCACTCCCTGATTTCCAAATATACTACAAAGCCGTAGTCACCAAAACATCATGGTACTAGCATAAAAACAGACACACAGATCAATGGAACAGAATTGAGAGATCAGAAGTAAACCTACACATTTATGGACAGCTGCTTTTTGAGAATGGAGATAAGAGAGTCTCTTCAATAAATGATATTGGGAAAACTGGAGAGAATGAAAGTAGACCATTCCCTTGCACCATGCACAAAAATCAACTCAAAATGGGTTAAAGACTTAAATGCGAGACCCGAAATCATGACACTTCTAGAAGAAAACATAGGCAGCACGCTCTTTGAATCGGTTTTAGCAGCATCTTTTCAAGTACAATGTCTGACTGGGCAAGGGAAACCAAAGAAAAAATGAACAAATGGGATTACATCAAACTAAAAATCTTCTGCACAGCAAAGGAAACCATCAACAAACGAAAAGACAACCTAACAATTGGCAGAAGATATTTGCAAAACATGTACCAGATCAGAAGTTAATATCCAAAATATACAAAGAACAAATACAGCTCAACAACAAAAAAAACGACAACCCAATTGAAAAATAGGCAAAATATATGAGCAGAGATTTCTCCAAAGAAAATATACGGATGGACAACAGGCATATGCAAAGATGCTCAACACCACTAGCTATCAGGGAAATGCAAATCAAAACTACAATGAGGTATCACCTCACTCCAGTCAGAATGGATATAATTAACAAGCCAGGAAACAAGGGTTGGGGAGGATGTGGAAAGAAGGGAACCCTTGTTCACTGCTGTTGGGAGTGCAAACTGGTGAAACCACTATGGAAAGCAGTTTGGAGTATCCTCAGAAAATTAAGAATAGATCTACCATATGATCCAGCTATCCCAGTGCTGGATATTTATCCAAAGAACTTGAAAACACAAATGCATAAAGATGCATGCACCCTTATGTTCACTGCGGCATTAGTCACAATAGCCAAGACTTGGAAGTAACATAGGTGCCCATCAAGGGATGAATGGATAAAGAATATGTGCTATATATACAGGATGGAATACTACTCAGCCATAATAAATGATGAAATCTGGCCATTTGTGACAACATGGACAGTCCTTGAGGGTATTATGCTGAGTGAAATAAGTCAGAGGGAGAAAGTCAAACACCGTATGATCTCACTCATAAGTAGAAGATAAAAACGACAAAAAATAGCACACATAGCATTGGAGATTGGACTGGTGGTTACCACTGAGGAAGAGGGGAGGGGGGGCAAAAGGGGTGATTAGGGTCACATGTGAGGGGATGCACTATAATTAGTGTTTGTGCGGTGAACATGATGTAATGTATCCAGAATTTGAAATATGATATACATCCGAAAAAAATAAAGATTAAAAAAATAATAAAATAAAATAAAATATATTAAAAAGATAAAATGATAAGAAAATGCAGTATCTGTGAAGCACAATAAAGTAAAGTGCAGTAAAAAAAAAAAGAAAAGAAAAAAAGAAAAAGAAAGTCTGGCCCAAGGTCACCTAGCAGCTGAGCTCAGAATCAAA
>NW_025795460.1:0-2301 GCF_021613505.1 Equus quagga
TAAAACCTGAAAAAATATTTGAAACAACAATTTTTAAGACAATGAGCATCAGGCAAAGAAGGATGGTAATCCCCGAAAGAGAAAAAAATGAAGCCATCCTGGGGGAAAATGAAGTGAGAACGAGGGTTGCCCCTAACTTACTGCCTTTAGAGAGTTTCTAGGCCCCATGCAGGGAAGGGGAACCCAGGCAGAGGCTGGTGAACTCCATGAGCTGATGAGAGGGAGCTGATAGTCCAGGAGACCAACACAGCTGGACTTGGCAGGACAGAGTAGCAGAAAGGAGAGAGCTGTGAGAACAGGAAACTCCAGAAAGAACTTCCCATTGAGCTGAATACTGATCATCGCATGCTGGCAGGAGAACTTTACCAGGCTGGAGAAAGACTACCCGCAGAGATCAGAGGTAGCTGTGATATTTCACCATCCTTTCAAGTCAGAAGCAATGATGCAAGATGTATTGATCACAAGAATCCAGATTGGACTCCTGTCCTAAAAACAAAAAGAAAAGGTCTCTGTTGTTTTTCCTGTTCAAAGTGACACAGACACGTCGAGAGAGGAGGTCTCCTGAGCCAGTCCTTCACCTTCCGTGGTGCTTCCTCACGGGGTCATCTCAGCTGTCAGTGAAACCTTAAAGAATCTTCAGAGACATGGAAAGCGCAACCTTTTAAGAACCTCTCTTTACTTTGTTTCTCTTGATGATTTGAGAAAGGAGGTGGTTGCAAAACTGCTTTGGAAAGACGATTTTAAAATCAAATAAGCTTTTCACAAAAAGTTGCCAGCAATCTTTTCCACTTTTATTTCTCCATTAGGCAAAGCTTCCACTCTTGGCCTCTCTGCATGGCTCCTGGAGGAACTCTGCCTGGGGAAATGTTCAACTTAAGGGAACCCGGGAACTGAGTTGGTTAAGGGAAAAAGACGGCAATGGATTGGGAACCATTAGCGTATTGTGCATTACTTCCCTCTTTTCACAGGTTAGGAATCAAGTTTCTCTGAAGATAATCAATAGTCTCCTTTTAGAGATGGAAGCAAGCCAGAGATACTCACGGGGATCCAACCCCGAAACTCGGCATTATTAGCACCGCACTGTAACCGCCTGAGCTAACCAGCCTTGAACTCTTGGCTACCGTCCTTTTTTTGAAGTGTTAAAGTCAAAACAATTGTTACTGTTGTTTGTCTTAGGAGAATTTCTTTGCTGCTTTCCATAAACGGAATCAGACGCTTTCTCTCACGAGTAACAAAAACAAAACAAAAGAAAGAACATTGGTTGCAAGTCGTATTCATACACATGAAAGTCGAAACAAACGTTTCAAACTGCGGCTAATGGTCCGGGAATCCCTGGAAGTATTTGCTCCTCTCTAAAAGGCTGGTAAGGAGCACGTGCGGATAGTGAACCTGATGCCCTGAACTGCGAGCGAGTCCAGGCTTCGGAAAAGCCGCTCATTAACAGATAAAATTTTGTGCCCGAAGAGTATTCCCACGGGTCTGACTCCTGATTGTCCCGGAGTCAGCCAGGCTTCACTAGCCCAGCACCTCCAGGGTCGGACTTGGTCGACATTCGTGAGCCTTCCCATTTACCTGCTGGCTCAGATTTCTGGGGTGACCTCAAATCGGAAGTCACTTCGGGAATATCGGTACTGCCCAGTCCTAGAAATGTGACTCTAGTCATCACTCCAGAAGCCGTGAAAACCAATTTTTCTAGGTGCCCAACCTTTCTACCCAGTCTTTGTCCCCTCAAAATGTTACCATTGTTTTTAGTATCTTGTTTATCCTTCCTGAGATTTTAAATGTGTAAAGTTACACAGACATATGTTCTTTTCTTTTTTTCAGAGAGTGGCATTTATCCAGATTTTTTTCTGTCTTGCTCTTTTTTATTTTTTTACTTAGAATGTATTTTTGTGGTCTTTCTGTATCAGAACAGAAAAGAATTTTTCATCTTCATTTAAATCTGCATGGTATTCAACTATATGGAATGTACCACAGTTTAACGGACAGTTTGCTTAATTTTCCCCATCCTGCTGCTGCAAACATTGTTCATATCTATGAACATACACCGTATCTCGTGTGTGTTATGATACCTTGCACACGTGGGAAAACGGCATCAAAGAAAATGTGCATTGGCAATTTTGATAGACGTTCTCTGATTGTGCTTCACAGAGCTGACCCCAGTATGCTCTTTTGTTTTAACTATATTGAACACAAATAAATAGGGTCCTGGCCACATTTCCTACTCCTTCTTCTTTCTGAATTCCCTGCTACATGCTACAGGTCTGAAGCAAAACCAGACAGTCAGTGAAGACGTGGAGG
>NW_025795461.1:0-2301 GCF_021613505.1 Equus quagga
CCTCCACGTCTTCACTGACTGTCTGGTTTTGCTTCAGACCTGTAGCATGTAGCAGGGAATTCAGAAAGAAGAAGGAGTAGGAAATGTGGCCAGGACCCTATTTATTTGTGTTCAATATAGTTAAAACAAAAGAGCATACTGGGGTCAGCTCTGTGAAGCACAATCAGAGAACGTCTATCAAAATTGCCAATGCACATTTTCTTTGATGCCGTTTTCCCACGTGTGCAAGGTATCATAACACACACGAGATACGGTGTATGTTCATAGATATGAACAATGTTTGCAGCAGCAGGATGGGGAAAATTAAGCAAACTGTCCGTTAAACTGTGGTACATTCCATATAGTTGAATACCATGCAGATTTAAATGAAGATGAAAAATTCTTTTCTGTTCTGATACAGAAAGACCACAAAAATACATTCTAAGTAAAAAAATAAAAAAGAGCAAGACAGAAAAAAATCTGGATAAATGCCACTCTCTGAAAAAAAGAAAAGAACATATGTCTGTGTAACTTTACACATTTAAAATCTCAGGAAGGATAAACAAGATACTAAAAACAATGGTAACATTTTGAGGGGACAAAGACTGGGTAGAAAGGTTGGGCACCTAGAAAAATTGGTTTTCACGGCTTCTGGAGTGATGACTAGAGTCACATTTCTAGGACTGGGCAGTACCGATATTCCCGAAGTGACTTCCGATTTGAGGTCACCCCAGAAATCTGAGCCAGCAGGTAAATGGGAAGGCTCACGAATGTCGACCAAGTCCGACCCTGGAGGTGCTGGGCTAGTGAAGCCTGGCTGACTCCGGGACAATCAGGAGTCAGACCCGTGGGAATACTCTTCGGGCACAAAATTTTATCTGTTAATGAGCGGCTTTTCCGAAGCCTGGACTCGCTCGCAGTTCAGGGCATCAGGTTCACTATCCGCACGTGCTCCTTACCAGCCTTTTAGAGAGGAGCAAATACTTCCAGGGATTCCCGGACCATTAGCCGCAGTTTGAAACGTTTGTTTCGACTTTCATGTGTATGAATACGACTTGCAACCAATGTTCTTTCTTTTGTTTTGTTTTTGTTACTCGTGAGAGAAAGCGTCTGATTCCGTTTATGGAAAGCAGCAAAGAAATTCTCCTAAGACAAACAACAGTAACAATTGTTTTGACTTTAACACTTCAAAAAAAGGACGGTAGCCAAGAGTTCAAGGCTGGTTAGCTCAGGCGGTTACAGTGCGGTGCTAATAATGCCGAGTTTCGGGGTTGGATCCCCGTGAGTATCTCTGGCTTGCTTCCATCTCTAAAAGGAGACTATTGATTATCTTCAGAGAAACTTGATTCCTAACCTGTGAAAAGAGGGAAGTAATGCACAATACGCTAATGGTTCCCAATCCATTGCCGTCTTTTTCCCTTAACCAACTCAGTTCCCGGGTTCCCTTAAGTTGAACATTTCCCCAGGCAGAGTTCCTCCAGGAGCCATGCAGAGAGGCCAAGAGTGGAAGCTTTGCCTAATGGAGAAATAAAAGTGGAAAAGATTGCTGGCAACTTTTTGTGAAAAGCTTATTTGATTTTAAAATCGTCTTTCCAAAGCAGTTTTGCAACCACCTCCTTTCTCAAATCATCAAGAGAAACAAAGTAAAGAGAGGTTCTTAAAAGGTTGCGCTTTCCATGTCTCTGAAGATTCTTTAAGGTTTCACTGACAGCTGAGATGACCCCGTGAGGAAGCACCACGGAAGGTGAAGGACTGGCTCAGGAGACCTCCTCTCTCGACGTGTCTGTGTCACTTTGAACAGGAAAAACAACAGAGACCTTTTCTTTTTGTTTTTAGGACAGGAGTCCAATCTGGATTCTTGTGATCAATACATCTTGCATCATTGCTTCTGACTTGAAAGGATGGTGAAATATCACAGCTACCTCTGATCTCTGCGGGTAGTCTTTCTCCAGCCTGGTAAAGTTCTCCTGCCAGCATGCGATGATCAGTATTCAGTTCAATGGGAAGTTCTTTCTGGAATTTTCTATTCTCACAGCTCTCTCCTTTCTGCTACTCTGTCCTGCCAAGTCCAGCTGTGTTGGTCTCCTGGACTATCAGCTCCCTCTCATCAGCTCATGGAGTTCACCAGCCTCTGCCTGGGTTCCCCTTCCCTGCATGGGGCCTAGAAACTCTCTAAAGGCAGTAAGTTAGGGGCAACCCTCGTTCTCACTTCATTTTCCCCCAGGATGGCTTCATTTTTTTCTCTTTCGGGGATTACCATCCTTCTTTGCCTGATGCTCATTGTCTTAAAAATTGTTGTTTCAAATATTTTTTCAGGTTTTA
>NW_025795462.1:0-2507 GCF_021613505.1 Equus quagga
GCTCCTCTCTCCTCAGGTGCTTTTGTCCATGCTGTTCTTTCTGAGGTGTAAAAAAGGAAGCCACTGCTGGCCCTTCTCCTGGCTGTCCACTTAGCTTCTTCCTTCTCCTGTCTGATTCCATGACATTCCCTTTGTCACACACCATTAGCTGCATCTCCAATGTCTCGCCTACCAGAGAGAAGGCGATATTTCTGAATCAAGCATGCCTGCACTGTGAATTCCTCCACGTCTTCACTGACTGTCTGGTTTTGCTTCAGGGAATTCAGAAAGAAGAAGGAGTAGGAAATGTGGCCAGGACCCTATTTATTTGTGCTCAATATAGTTAAAACAAACAAGCAAACAAAAGAGCATACTGGGGTCAGCTCTGTGAAGCACAATCAGAGAATGTCTATCAAAATTGCCAATGCACATTTTCTTGGATGCCGTTTTCCCGCGTGTGCAAGGTATCATGACACACACAAGATATGGTGTATGTTCATAGATATGAACAATGTTTGCAACAGCAGGATGAGCAAAATTAAGCTAACTGTCCATTAAACTGCAGTACATTCCAACTGAATATCACGCAGATTTAAATGAAGATGAAAAGTTCTTGTTCTGTTCTGATATGGAAAGATCACAAAAATACATTCTAAGTAAAAACTAAAAAAGAACAAGACAGAAAAAAATGTGGGTAAATGCCACTCTGAAAAAAAAAAGAACATATATTTGTATAACTTTACACATTTAAAATCTCAGGAAGGATAAACAAGATACTAAAAACGATGGTAACATTTTGAAGGGACAATGACTGGGTAGAAAGGTTGGGCACATAGAAAAATTGGGTTTCACGGCTTCTGGAATGATGACTAGAGTCACATTTCTAGGACTGGGCAGTACCCATATTCCCGAAGTGACTTCCGATTTGAGGTCACCCCAGAAATCTGAGCCAGCAGGTAAATGGGAAGGCTCACGAATGTCGACCAAGTCCGACCCTGGAGGTGCTGGGCTAATGAAGCCTGGCAGACTCCGGGACAATCAGGAGTCAGACCCGTGGGAATACTCGACAGGCACAAAATTTTATCTGTTAATGAGCGGCTTTTCCGAAGCCTGGACTCGCTCTCAGTTCAGGGCGTCAGGTTCATTATCCGCACGTGCTCATTACCAGCCTTTTAGAGAGGAGCAAATACTTCCAGGGATTCCCGGACCATTAGCCGCAATTTGAAACGTTTGTTTCGACTTTCATGTGTATGAATACGACTTACAACTAATGTTCTTTCTTTTGTTTTGTTTTTGTTACTCGTGAGAGGAAGCGTCTGATTCCATTTATGGAAAGCAGCAAAGAAATTCTCCTAAGACAAACAACAGTAACAATTGTTTTGACGTTAACACTTCAAAAAAAAGGACGGCAGCCAAAAGTTCAAGGCTGGTTAGCTCAGGTGGTTACAGTGCGGTGCTAATAATGCCGAGTTTCGGGGTTCGATCCCCGTAAGTACCGCTGGCTTGCTTCCACCTCTGAAAGAAGACTATCAATTACCTTCAGAGAAACTTGATTCCTAACCTGTGAAAAGTTACTCCCCGTAATTAACAATGCGCTAAAGGTTCCCAATCCATTGCCCTCTTTTACCAACTCAGTTCCCGGGTTCCCATAAGTTGAACATCTCCCCAGGCAGAGTTCCTCCAGGAGCCATGCAGAGAGCCCAAGAGTGGAAGCTTTGCCTAATGGAGAAATAAAAGTGGAAAAGATTGTTGGCAACTTTTTGTGAAAAGCTTATTTGATTTTAAATCGTCTTTCCAAAGCAGTTTTGCAATCACCTCCTTTCTCAAATGATCAAGAGATACAAAGTAAAGAGAAATTCTTAAAAGGTTGTGCTTTCCATGTCTCTGAAGATTGTTTAAGGTTTCACTGACAGCTGACATGACCCCGTGAGGAAGCACCACGGAAGGTGAAGGACTGGCTCAGGAGACCTCCTCTCCCTACGTGTCTGTATCACTTTAACAGAACACAGACTTTTTTTTTTTTTAGGACAGGAGTCCAATCTGGATTCTTGTGATCAGTACATAGACATGCATCTTGCATCATTGCTTCTGACTTGAAAGGATGGTGAAATATCACAGCGACCCCTGATCTCTGTGGGTAGTCTTTCTCCAGCCTGGTAAAGTTCTCCTGCCAGCATGCAGTGATCAGTATTCAGCTCAATGGGAAGTTCTTTCTGGAGTTTCCTGTTCTCACAGCTCTCTCCTTTCTGCTACTCTGTCCTGCCAAGTCCAGCTGTGTTGGTCTCCTGGACTATCAGCTCCCTCTCATCAGCTCAGGGAGTTCACCAGCCTCTGCCTGGGTTCCCCTTTCCTGCATTGGGGCCTAGAAACTCTCTCAAGGCAGTAAGTTAGGGGCAGTCCTCGTTCTCACTTCATTTCCCCCAGGATGACTTCATTTTTCTCTCTTTCAGGGATTACTCTCCTTCTTTGCCTGATGCTCAGTGTCTTAAAAATTGTTGTTTCAAATATTTTTTCAGGTTTTAGTTCTT
>NW_025795463.1:0-1136 GCF_021613505.1 Equus quagga
GCTGGAAACAAGATTCACCACTATTTGGAGGATGAAGAGGGGGAAGTTAAGCCCTCTGCTGTTTCTGCTGTGTGTTACAGGCTTTTGTGAGCAGAGAGGGGCCCCTTGGTAAGCACAGCAGCCTGTCTTGGGGCAGTTTGCACTACCCTTCTGGGAATTTTGGGTCCTCAGGTTGCTTGTGGCAGGCAGTCTGCACAGATACCGGAATGACTCTCCAGGACCCAACTGAGTCAACCCGTCTGGAGGGTCAAGGCTACAAGCCTCCTCGTGGATCAGAATGTCTTCTCCCTCGTTTTCTGTGTGCCAGGGCTGGTTAAGGGGGAGGATGGCACTTACAGGAGGACAGGGCCTGGGACCAGCGGTCCTGAGAGGACAATGCAACCAAAATGGGCATGTGGATTTCTGTTGGACAGGAAGGCTAGAGGTGGGAATTTTGGGATGAGGGAGCCAGAGACTTGGGGTATGTGGGATTTGTGTACTTTTTCTTTATTGTCACACTGCCTTTCACTTGTGGGAATTCTGGTCGTCCTCTAAGAAGGCTTGGTGGTGATTGCCACCTGACACAGCCTCACAGGCTGCAAGTGGATAAATGAATGGGACCTGCCAGCCCCTGAGTCCACTGGAGGGACGCCTCTCAGTCCCTTGTTCAGGCCATCCCTGTCCCTGCCCACATCAGAGGGTGTGGAGAGATGAGACATGGCTGGACTCACTTGTGGCCTGGGTGGGTCTTGAAGGGAACAGGTGTTTGCCAATGATCTTTAAGTGAACTTTCTTGTAAAAGTCACATTTAATCTGTACTGATGTTGCTGTTAGAAAGAGTAGTCTGTGTACTGTTTGATTTTGAAATGCTCAGGAGAATAAGGGCATCCTTGGTGAGTCTATTTTGGCATAAATATTAAGGTAATTAAATTAGACATTATGGTATTGATTATAAAAATTGATGATTTTTGTTGCCCTACAATTATATTCCAGATGAGTAGCTTTATGTTCACCATTTCAAGTAGCTGATTTTCTAATTTTAAAGTGTATTTGAAGAAAATTTAATTGGGAAAGTATAGTCTCTTCAACAAATTGTGCCGAGACAATCATATATCTGCATGCATAGGTGTCGGGAAAGGCAGTCTATGCGCATAGTC
>NW_025795464.1:0-1077 GCF_021613505.1 Equus quagga
TGTTATTCCATCTTCGCTGGAAACAAGATTCACCACTATTTGGAGGACGAAGAGGGGGAAGTTAAGCCCTCTGCTGTTTCTGCTGTGTGTTACAGGCTTTTGTGAGCAGAGAGGGGCCCCTTGGTAAGCACAGCAGCCTGTCTTGGGGCAGTTTGCACTACCCTTCTGGGAATCTTGGGTCCTCAGGTTGCTTGTGGCAGGCAGTCTGCACAGATACTGGACTGCGTCTCCAGGACCCAACTGAGTCAACCCGTCAAGGCTACAAGCCTCCTCGTGGATCAGAATGTCTTCTCCCTGGTTTTCTGTGTGCCAGGGCTGGTTAAGGGGGAGGATGGCACTTACAGGAGGACAGGGCCTGGGACCAGGGCTCCTGAGAGGACAAAGCAACCAAAATGGGCATGTGGATTTCTGTTGGACTGGAAGGCTAGAGGTGGGAATTTTGGGATGAGGGGGTCAGAGACTTGGGGTATGTGGGATCTGTGTACTTTTTCTTTATTGTCACACTGCCTTTCACTTGTGGGAATTCTGGCCGTCCTCTAAGAAGGCCTGGTGGTGATTGCCACTTGACACAGCCTCACAGGCTGCAAGTGGATAAATGAATGGGACCTGCCAGCCCCTGAGTGCACTGGAGGGAAGCCTCTCAGTCCCTGGCTCAGGTCATCCCTGTCCCTGCCCACGTCAGAGGGTGTGGAGAGATGAGACATGGCTGGACTCACTTGTGGCCTGGGTGGGTCTTGAAGGGAACAGCTGTTTGCCGATGATCTTTAAGTGAACTTTCTTGTAAAAGTCACATTTAATCTGTACTGATGTTGTTGTTAGAAAGAGTAATTTGTGTGCTATTTGATTTTGAAATTCTCAGGAGAATAAAGGCATCCTCGTTGAGTCTATTTTGGAATAAATATTAAGGTAATTAATTAGACCTTATGATATTGATTATAAAAATTGATGATTTTTGTTGCCCTACAATTATATTCCAGATGAGTAGCTTTATGTTCACCATTTCAAGTAGTTGATTTTCTAATTTTAAAGTGTATTTGAGGAAAATTTAATTGGGAAAGTATAGTCTCTTCAACAAAT
>NW_025795465.1:0-7196 GCF_021613505.1 Equus quagga
GCCTAAAAATCCTCATCATAAGCCATTTTAAAATTAAGCAGCCTAAATATCTTCATCATAAACCCCCCCTGAACCCATTTTGGCCCCGAAATCTTTTGGGGATATGGACGATGGTCAGTCTTCTGTAACTACTTCCGGCTGTACAAGGTCATAGAGCTGTCCCTAAATGGGGCCATGGGTACAGGTAGGAGGCTTAGTGGACCGGAAGGCTGCGCCCGTGGCGTCCAAGGCTGACAAGGTGTACAGATCCTCTGGCGACGAGAGAATCATTTGATGAGAGTGGTCCAGGAGGTGAAACTTTGTTGACATGTGGAAGACAAACAACGAAATAGACAACAAATTATAATAAGAAATACAAGCAAGATGATTAACCCAATGAATAAGGTTTTGATAGTAGTCCAGAAACCTGGACCTGACCAAGAGTTCAACCAATCATTTAGAGATAGGGTAGGGTCAGACATGGACTTAATTTGGTGGCTTATATCAGATAGGAAGCCAGAGATATTTTGATGGTAGTCAGGAATATAAGCACAACATTCAGTTTTTATAATGGCACAAGTACCCCCTTGTGCTGCTGTCAAGATATCCAGTGCCATTCGGTTTTGGAGGACTGCCTTACGCATTTGGGACACTTCTAAATCGAGCAGGGAAAGGCTATGTTGTGTATCATTTAATGCTTTCATAGTAAGACAGAGCGGGTCCAGTGCTGTTGCAGGTTGGGTAGGTTAGCAGGAGGAGATATAGTAAATGTAGTTCTACCTTGCATCCAGACGAAACCTAGGGTGCATCGTCCAATCCATCCAGGTGGTAGCCAAGGCCATAAGTTGGAGCCACATAACCACTGAGTGCCATTAGGGGCTAGCCAACGTGTGCTTGGCCGTCTATCCCAGTCAGTCCCAAACCAATCAGTATTTTTTAAGCTTATGATATGAGAACACATATGACGGGGAATTTGTCCCATAGGTCGGGTGCTATTAGGCCATGTATCACAGGTGTGATTGCTTTGTTCCCAACATAGAGTGGCCTTTTGACTGAGTTGACCACTAGTAGGAGTGAGCCAAATATATTCGTCCCAAATTTGATATAGTCCATCCTGTGTGTATCCATAAGTTGGGGACTTTACCTTTGGAACTTGTCGTTTATGATCCACCTGTGACAAGGCAAATCTAGTTAGTATTTGGGCAGTAGCATTGAAGGAAAAGGTTTGATTGTGGCCAGGGAACTCCCAGTTATCAGAGACAGATGGCCACAAGGAGACATTATGATTAGTAATAGACGAATCTTGTAGAGAAGAGCTAGAATCTAATATCCATGAATGCGTACTATAGCTTCTACTGAAACAATTTTTCTCTCTAAAATCACCCTCATTTTTACAAAAGATAGCCAAATTAAGATTAACTGGTTTGCAAAATAAGTGTAGTTTCAATAAAACTTGGTCCAATTATTTACATAAGTGCAGCAAGAATAGCAATTGATTATACAGGCTCTTTTAAATCTGCTTTGCTGGAATTTTTTATGAGGAATCTCAGATTGAACTGTAAAGGCCTCTTGAGGCCAGAAAAGCCAAGCCAAGGACATGCTGTCAGATTTTGCCTGCAGTACCTCCAGGTTTGGGTGGACTCCTCTCTCCTCGAGGTCCTCCAAAATATTCTGAGGTTCCTTGCACCTGCCAGATAAGCAAGCTTCCTTACTTACCAGGTAAGATTGCCAGAATCTCTGTAAACAAGGTACCAGGCCCATGATTCCAAGTGGCTGTATTCCAGAAAGTCCAATCTTTGTTCCTGAAAAGCTGTCTTGTCATATCTGAGCCTGTATGTTTCAAATGACATTCCAGTCAAAGCCTTGGTAATATAACCAATGTGTCCTGTTATAAGGAGAATAGATTCTTATTGAACTTATGCAAATAACTATATTGCCAAGAAATAACCATATTCACTCACAAAGTTTCTAAATTCTGGAGGGATCAGGTAGGGAGAAAAAGATAAATGTTTCAGTTTTGCTCATAAAGGTATAATTTCACCAAATTGCTATAAGTCATAGTTAGCATAAGATAAAAGAGAAAAAGATTTCCTTAAATATGAGAAAACAAAACACATCAAAACGCAAGAATATTTCAAACAGAAGTCATAAAAAATTATAATCATCCTCATCAGTTCACACAGTCCTGTATAATCAATTATTGAGTTTAATCTTCCGTTAGCAGATCTATGAGCTCAGTTTCTGTTAGAACTCTGTAATTTCTTATCCAGTTCAGTTCTATAATCTGAAAGTTTATCAGAACCCTGTAGTTTAGAACCTTTGTGTCAGAATCCTTTCCAGGAATTTCTCTGAAGATGAAACATATTTGCAAAAGCAAAAAATATCAGAGTAAAACAGCAACTATCTGTAAATGGACAAAAGACTCAAAAGGGCAATTGACAAAGAAACTTGGCTACTTCTGTACAACACTTCAAGATAACAATTGGAATTACGACCATAACCAGGACAGATCAGAATTTTAGGAATGCTATATAATGTTAAGACACATATATCAATAATATTTACCCACATAATACCACCTAAGAAAGTTTATCATCGCTTATTTGACAATGCTTCCCAAGTAATTTAATAAACCAAATAAACCTAATTAATTTAGTATTTTCCTCCATATAGGAAGAGAGCAAATTTCTTTGAGAAGTCTCAGGGGCCCTCTGAAAATCCTCAGAGAAATTCTTCTTTCATCTACCGGGTCAAAAGAAAGCATTCAGGATTTGAATATTTTTGAGGGAGAAGCTTGTAGAAAATATCAAAAGACTTTAAAACACTTGTTTAAATAACGCTCACTGTGAAATAATGCTCAGGTATCCATTCAAAGTGACAACAGAAACAATCAAAAATCTTAAGAGTGACCTCAGTCATTATTTTAACAAAACAGATTTGTCTTTTAGGTAGAGTTAGAGTGGCCAAAAGTTCAAGAAGATTATCCTTTGAGAGAAAACCAAATTTTAATTTCTGTACCAACTTATTTTTAACATTAAAACTCATTCACTTAATTGGATTTACTTTAATCTTAGTCTGCTTCACCAGTCATAAAACTCCTTTCAGAATTTCTCTTCACAAACCTTCTACAACTTTCTTTTTGCCTTCAGAATTTGTCCCAAAGTCTTTCTTTTTTCCTTTCTAGTACATTAGGACAAATTTATCTTTCTTAACCCATCAAACAAAAATACTTCCATTCTTTGTACCCTCTTTACTGAAAACACACATTTTACTTTCCTTGAATACAGAGCTGTTTTCCTTATTAATTTCCAGTAGCTTTAATTATATAGGTTAATAACTTTTAACCCTTAACAGACCCTAGTAAACACTGAAAAGGTAAGCAATCTTTTATATCAGCATTCTAAACACTTCATAATCTCTAGAAACATGCCGCTTCACAGTAAAACACAAGGCACGCTTTTTAACAGACCCAAACGCTTTTAGCCTCTTTACAATAAGAAGCCAAAAGTAAATAACTTAGATACGTTTTAGCAATAATGTTTCAGTGTTCTATCCAATTCAAAAACGACCCAGAAACTCAGATTTTTATCATTTAACTTAACTTGGCAAAACTCAAGATTGTTACCAAAAAGAATTTCAAAGCTGTTTTTTTCCCAAGTATACAGACCATAAAACAGTTATTATACCCACTTTTATCTATTTAAACTGTTTGTTTCCAACAATTATGTTCAGATTACCTACAAAAACATCACTTGAGACATTAGACAAAACTGGTCATCATTTAAACCTATTATTTTGCTGACAAATTTCTAACAGACCATGTGAACTTATTTGACTAGTAAACCCAGGCTGCATGCCTGCATCGTATGCAAATACCGACAACTCTGACAACAAGACTGTTCTCAATCAAACCAACAAACTTAAATAAGCTTCCATTTACCAAAGGTTAATTTACATCACGTTAACTTGAAAGACATTGGATTAATTTCTACTACATTTAGAATTCATGTAAGCGCTTACTTTAAGACAATTAAACAGAGCTCTTAATTTTGGCAATACCATCCGGAGGTAAAATATCACACATATAACGTACACATAGACACACGTACACAGAGACTACACAGCTATTGTTTTCTTTTACCAATATTTGTGGAGAAGATACTCAAGATGCTAGATCTTTTGCAAGGGCACGCTTATGGCCGTTTTGCCTTTCCCCTCCTCTCTTTTTTCCTTTTTTTTTTTGCTTCAGTCTTAGGAATTAGTGATGGGGTTAGATAGTAGTTCCTGGAGAGGGAAGATGATAATCCTTTTTGTGATAAAGGAACTAGGTGGAGTCCGAACTGCCTCTAGAGCTGTATTTCCAGTCTTGCAAGGATTTCCTAAGGACAGTTGGTCTTGATTTCCCAGAAACTGGATTGTAACTCAAACTACATTCCAGGTTGATCTACCTGTCCAACTGCATCACAAAGACACAGAGAAACCCCTCAAATTTTCTCCCAGATGGAGTTAGAATGCATCCACAGGGTGGGTCTCTGGGGATGCTTAGGGCGTGCCCCATGGCGGTAAAGCCAGTGTCTGACTGACAGCAGCTGGAGAAAGGGTGCAGAGGCCAATTGTGGGTGTTGACATAGCTATAAGATTTAATCAAGTCCCGCTCAGCCTGAGCACTTTGTCTCTGAGCCAGCACAGTTGAGGCAGGGAAGCAGGAGAAAAAGGCCTGGAACTGGCTGGAGGCACTCCCAGTGCCAAGGTTGAGAGTTAAGTCCCTGGCAAAAGGCTTAAGTTTTGATTTTACAGAAGGTCAAGGTTCTGCTCAGGTCCAGCCTGAACTTAACCTCGACTTGGTGACAACAAAGGAGGTGATGAACAAGACAGACAAAGAAAGGAAAAGAAGAGATCAGACCTTGCCCTCCTGGCCTCTTCCAGAGGGTTATCAAGATAAGAGTCACACAACAGTTCCCGTGCTGGGACACACTACCCTAGCACGACAGTTCACAGAATAAATTACAGGTCTCCAATCCTCATAACTGACTCAGTAGGTGACTAAAATACTCGATGAGTCAACCGTCAAGAGAGGGCACCCCCACTTAGGGTTGCTGGGGTGATCAGGCCGAATTGACGAGTAGGATCTTAACAGTGACTCAACCAAAGCTTAACCAAGGACAAAGAGGTGTCCCCAAAAGAGATCCAGAAAATTCACTCCCAAAAATAGCCTAAGAAAGTAAAGGCAAGCAACAAAGGTTGAGACGACAAAGGCCCCTTATGAAATCAATTGGGACCTCTTATGACAAACTTCCCCGAGAGCTTACACAGCCGGACAAAGAGAGCCAAGCTCTCAAGACAAACTTTCCCAGAGCCCCAGTCTATGTGACTGGCCGCCAAGATGCATGCCGGTACATGAATCCTCTGATGGCGGAGACCAGAAAGGCCACAAAACCAAGCTCTCAAGACATAGAACAAGACAAAAAGCCCAGACAACAGGCTTATAGAGATGCCTGTGTCTTATGACAAACAAAAAGACAGAGACAAGGAAAAGTCTATCTCTGGGAGAAAAAGGATCTACAACCAGTGAGTACTCAAATCGTATAGTTGCTGAATCCGAGAAGCTAGCCTCATCAAGATTTTCTCCTGCCAATCTAAATTTAGAAGAGCAAAAAAACCTCACCACTCTTGCTTCCACTGGAGCCTGCAGGCAGAGATCTGGGAGACTGACGTGGTAAGAACTCTTACCTCTTGCCGGCTCTCGTCAGGGGTCCGGGATCTCTCGGCCGCAGCAGTCCAGGAGCAAGCAGTTACCGGCCAGTGAAATTTTATTTTGCCGACTGCACCAAAACTGTAGGGGAGGAAGACATTTCCTCTTCCCAGATGTGGGTTCGTCCGGCCGGAGAAAGAATTAAATTCACATGAGACAGAATAGCAAGGGAAAATTAAACAAAGCTTTATGAGGAACCATGGCCCGGGGCCTTTCTTCCCGAAGGAAGAAAGGGCACCCCCACTTAGGGTTGCTGGGGTGATCAGGCCCAGAAACCCAAAGTTGGGGCTCCCAGGGGTGAAGCCTTTTACTCTTTAAAGATTTCTTTGTTTCCCAGTTGCAAAGTTCAAACGGAGACGAAAATGGCCGTTGTAACTCTTAAGAGAGACGAAAGAAACGGGTCCATTACCATGAAAAATCCCCCTGAACCTAGGGCAGCGTCCTACCCGTTGTTCCTACTGTGGGGTTCCTATAGCAAGGGGTGATGGGGGTGTCCCCCAGCATTGCATCCCTTGTATACCTTCCCTGTTATGCCTGGCAGTAACAGGTGCCTGGTGGACATCTTTCCTATTCTGCCTGGCAGCATAGGCCTGGTGAATGGTCCCCGAGAGAAAAGGAGAGAGAAAGAAAAGGAGCCATTACCTTGAAAATCCCCCCATTGGGGTTCCTGTAGCAAGGGATGATGGGGGCATCCCTTGAACATCTTCCCTATTCTGCCTGGCAGGAATAGGTGCCTGGTGAATGGTCCCCAGGATAAAGGATAGAGAAAAACAGTGAGGAATTTTTGGCCAGTCTGGGGGACATTCTACCCAATTGCAGCCTGGAGCCATTCTCCCAAGAAGGGGTTCCCATACTCCACCAAAGGTTAGAGTTTGGTACTTTCCTTGAACTGGAGTCCCGAGTGGGACTTTCCTCGCAGTTCAGAGCATGCTCAGGTGCCAGAGGGAGGGATCCCAATCTAGCCTTAGGAAAAGAAACCTTCCACGGGAGTCTTGGAGATTGGCGGCCGTCCTAATGACTTAAGTGGCCGACCCGCGCCCACGTAAAATTTGTCTATTAGAGATAGAGTCAGGAAGGAATGGATTAATTCATTCTTCATCACCCTGAGGCTTAAGGTACTGATTCTCTTCAAGCTGAATGCCACGATTTGCCCCATAGAGTAGCCATGGGCAGCAAACGTGGATTCATACAGCCATCCAAGAAAGTTCCCGATGGAGAAGTGAATTTAGATCCATCCTCAAAAAAGAGAAAGGCACAAGGAAAGGAAAAAGGGCACATACCAGAACTCGAGCTCACAAGCCGATGAAGCGAGATCCCCGTACGGAAGATCCCCTGAAGCAAGTTCCCCGTACGGGCCACCAGAAATGATGCGGGGTCGGTGAGCCAAGGAGTCGAAAGAAAGATTTCTTAGACTCTCGAGATCTGGCAGGAGTGCTCTTTTATTTAGAGAATAGTGTGGAATAGC
>NW_025795466.1:0-7196 GCF_021613505.1 Equus quagga
GCTATTCCACACTATTCTCTAAATAAAAGAGCACTCCTGCCAGATCTCGAGAGTCTAAGAAATCTTTCTTTCGACTCCTTGGCTCACCGACCCCGCATCATTTCTGGTGGCCCGTACGGGGAACTTGCTTCAGGGGATCTTCCGTACGGGGATCTCGCTTCATCGGCTTGTGAGCTCGAGTTCTGGTATGTGCCCTTTTTCCTTTCCTTGTGCCTTTCTCTTTTTTGAGGATGGATCTAAATTCACTTCTCCATCGGGAACTTTCTTGGATGGCTGTATGAATCCACGTTTGCTGCCCATGGCTACTCTATGGGGCAAATCGTGGCATTCAGCTTGAAGAGAATCAGTACCTTAAGCCTCAGGGTGATGAAGAATGAATTAATCCATTCCTTCCTGACTCTATCTCTAATAGACAAATTTTACGTGGGCGCGGGTCGGCCACTTAAGTCATTAGGACGGCCGCCAATCTCCAAGACTCCCGTGGAAGGTTTCTTTTCCTAAGGCTAGATTGGGATCCCTCCCTCTGGCACCTGAGCATGCTCTGAACTGCGAGGAAAGTCCCACTCGGGACTCCAGTTCAAGGAAAGTACCAAACTCTAACCTTTGGTGGAGTATGGGAACCCCTTCTTGGGAGAATGGCTCCAGGCTGCAATTGGGTAGAATGTCCCCCAGACTGGCCAAAAATTCCTCACTGTTTTTCTCTATCCTTTATCCTGGGGACCATTCACCAGGCACCTATTCCTGCCAGGCAGAATAGGGAAGATGTTCAAGGGATGCCCCCATCATCCCTTGCTACAGGAACCCCAATGGGGGGATTTTCAAGGTAATGGCTCCTTTTCTTTCTCTCTCCTTTTCTCTCGGGGACCATTCACCAGGCCTATGCTGCCAGGCAGAATAGGAAAGATGTCCACCAGGCACCTGTTACTGCCAGGCATAACAGGGAAGGTATACAAGGGATGCAATGCTGGGGGACACCCCCATCACCCCTTGCTATAGGAACCCCACAGTAGGAACAACGGGTAGGACGCTGCCCTAGGTTCAGGGGGATTTTTCATGGTAATGGACCCGTTTCTTTCGTCTCTCTTAAGAGTTACAACGGCCATTTTCGTCTCCGTTTGAACTTTGCAACTGGGAAACAAAGAAATCTTTAAAGAGTAAAAGGCTTCACCCCTGGGAGCCCCAACTTTGGGTTTCTGGGCCTGATCACCCCAGCAACCCTAAGTGGGGGTGCCCTTTCTTCCTTCGGGAAGAAAGGCCCCGGGCCATGGTTCCTCATAAAGCTTTGTTTAATTTTCCCTTGCTATTCTGTCTCATGTGAATTTAATTCTTTCTCCGGCCGGACGAACCCACATCTGGGAAGAGGAAATGTCTTCCTCCCCTACAGTTTTGGTGCAGTCGGCAAAATAAAATTTCACTGGCCGGTAACTGCTTGCTCCTGGACTGCTGCGGCCGAGAGATCCCGGACCCCTGACGAGAGCCGGCAAGAGGTAAGAGTTCTTACCACGTCAGTCTCCCAGATCTCTGCCTGCAGGCTCCAGTGGAAGCAAGAGTGGTGAGGTTTTTTTGCTCTTCTAAATTTAGATTGGCAGGAGAAAATCTTGATGAGGCTAGCTTCTCGGATTCAGCAACTATACGATTTGAGTACTCACTGGTTGTAGATCCTTTTTCTCCCAGAGATAGACTTTTCCTTGTCTCTGTCTTTTTGTTTGTCATAAGACACAGGCATCTCTATAAGCCTGTTGTCTGGGCTTTTTGTCTTGTTCTATGTCTTGAGAGCTTGGTTTTGTGGCCTTTCTGGTCTCCGCCATCAGAGGATTCATGTACCGGCATGCATCTTGGCGGCCAGTCACATAGACTGGGGCTCTGGGAAAGTTTGTCTTGAGAGCTTGGCTCTCTTTGTCCGGCTGTGTAAGCTCTCGGGGAAGTTTGTCATAAGAGGTCCCAATTGATTTCATAAGGGGCCTTTGTCGTCTCAACCTTTGTTGCTTGCCTTTACTTTCTTAGGCTATTTTTGGGAGTGAATTTTCTGGATCTCTTTTGGGGACACCTCTTTGTCCTTGGTTAAGCTTTGGTTGAGTCACTGTTAAGATCCTACTCGTCAATTCGGCCTGATCACCCCAGCAACCCTAAGTGGGGGTGCCCTCTCTTGACGGTTGACTCATCGAGTATTTTAGTCACCTACTGAGTCAGTTATGAGGATTGGAGACCTGTAATTTATTCTGTGAACTGTCGTGCTAGGGTAGTGTGTCCCAGCACGGGAACTGTTGTGTGACTCTTATCTTGATAACCCTCTGGAAGAGGCCAGGAGGGCAAGGTCTGATCTCTTCTTTTCCTTTCTTTGTCTGTCTTGTTCATCACCTCCTTTGTTGTCACCAAGTCGAGGTTAAGTTCAGGCTGGACCTGAGCAGAACCTTGACCTTCTGTAAAATCAAAACTTAAGCCTTTTGCCAGGGACTTAACTCTCAACCTTGGCACTGGGAGTGCCTCCAGCCAGTTCCAGGCCTTTTTCTCCTGCTTCCCTGCCTCAACTGTGCTGGCTCAGAGACAAAGTGCTCAGGCTGAGCGGGACTTGATTAAATCTTATAGCTATGTCAACACCCACAATTGGCCTCTGCACCCTTTCTCCAGCTGCTGTCAGTCAGACACTGGCTTTACCGCCATGGGGCACGCCCTAAGCATCCCCAGAGACCCACCCTGTGGATGCATTCTAACTCCATCTGGGAGAAAATTTGAGGGGTTTCTCTGTGTCTTTGTGATGCAGTTGGACAGGTAGATCAACCTGGAATGTAGTTTGAGTTACAATCCAGTTTCTGGGAAATCAAGACCAACTGTCCTTAGGAAATCCTTGCAAGACTGGAAATACAGCTCTAGAGGCAGTTCGGACTCCACCTAGTTCCTTTATCACAAAAAGGATTATCATCTTCCCTCTCCAGGAACTACTATCTAACCCCATCACTAATTCCTAAGACTGAAGCAAAAAAAAAAAGGAAAAAAGAGAGGAGGGGAAAGGCAAAACGGCCATAAGCGTGCCCTTGCAAAAGATCTAGCATCTTGAGTATCTTCTCCACAAATATTGGTAAAAGAAAACAATAGCTGTGTAGTCTCTGTGTACGTGTGTCTATGTGTACGTTATATGTGTGATATTTTACCTCCGGATGGTATTGCCAAAATTAAGAGCTCTGTTTAATTGTCTTAAAGTAAGCGCTTACATGAATTCTAAATGTAGTAGAAATTAATCCAATGTCTTTCAAGTTAACGTGATGTAAATTAACCTTTGGTAAATGGAAGCTTATTTAAGTTTGTTGGTTTGATTGAGAACAGTCTTGTTGTCAGAGTTGTCGGTATTTGCATACGATGCAGGCATGCAGCCTGGGTTTACTAGTCAAATAAGTTCACATGGTCTGTTAGAAATTTGTCAGCAAAATAATAGGTTTAAATGATGACCAGTTTTGTCTAATGTCTCAAGTGATGTTTTTGTAGGTAATCTGAACATAATTGTTGGAAACAAACAGTTTAAATAGATAAAAGTGGGTATAATAACTGTTTTATGGTCTGTATACTTGGGAAAAAAACAGCTTTGAAATTCTTTTTGGTAACAATCTTGAGTTTTGCCAAGTTAAGTTAAATGATAAAAATCTGAGTTTCTGGGTCGTTTTTGAATTGGATAGAACACTGAAACATTATTGCTAAAACGTATCTAAGTTATTTACTTTTGGCTTCTTATTGTAAAGAGGCTAAAAGCGTTTGGGTCTGTTAAAAAGCGTGCCTTGTGTTTTACTGTGAAGCGGCATGTTTCTAGAGATTATGAAGTGTTTAGAATGCTGATATAAAAGATTGCTTACCTTTTCAGTGTTTACTAGGGTCTGTTAAGGGTTAAAAGTTATTAACCTATATAATTAAAGCTACTGGAAATTAATAAGGAAAACAGCTCTGTATTCAAGGAAAGTAAAATGTGTGTTTTCAGTAAAGAGGGTACAAAGAATGGAAGTATTTTTGTTTGATGGGTTAAGAAAGATAAATTTGTCCTAATGTACTAGAAAGGAAAAAAGAAAGACTTTGGGACAAATTCTGAAGGCAAAAAGAAAGTTGTAGAAGGTTTGTGAAGAGAAATTCTGAAAGGAGTTTTATGACTGGTGAAGCAGACTAAGATTAAAGTAAATCCAATTAAGTGAATGAGTTTTAATGTTAAAAATAAGTTGGTACAGAAATTAAAATTTGGTTTTCTCTCAAAGGATAATCTTCTTGAACTTTTGGCCACTCTAACTCTACCTAAAAGACAAATCTGTTTTGTTAAAATAATGACTGAGGTCACTCTTAAGATTTTTGATTGTTTCTGTTGTCACTTTGAATGGATACCTGAGCATTATTTCACAGTGAGCGTTATTTAAACAAGTGTTTTAAAGTCTTTTGATATTTTCTACAAGCTTCTCCCTCAAAAATATTCAAATCCTGAATGCTTTCTTTTGACCCGGTAGATGAAAGAAGAATTTCTCTGAGGATTTTCAGAGGGCCCCTGAGACTTCTCAAAGAAATTTGCTCTCTTCCTATATGGAGGAAAATACTAAATTAATTAGGTTTATTTGGTTTATTAAATTACTTGGGAAGCATTGTCAAATAAGCGATGATAAACTTTCTTAGGTGGTATTATGTGGGTAAATATTATTGATATATGTGTCTTAACATTATATAGCATTCCTAAAATTCTGATCTGTCCTGGTTATGGTCGTAATTCCAATTGTTATCTTGAAGTGTTGTACAGAAGTAGCCAAGTTTCTTTGTCAATTGCCCTTTTGAGTCTTTTGTCCATTTACAGATAGTTGCTGTTTTACTCTGATATTTTTTGCTTTTGCAAATATGTTTCATCTTCAGAGAAATTCCTGGAAAGGATTCTGACACAAAGGTTCTAAACTACAGGGTTCTGATAAACTTTCAGATTATAGAACTGAACTGGATAAGAAATTACAGAGTTCTAACAGAAACTGAGCTCATAGATCTGCTAACGGAAGATTAAACTCAATAATTGATTATACAGGACTGTGTGAACTGATGAGGATGATTATAATTTTTTATGACTTCTGTTTGAAATATTCTTGCGTTTTGATGTGTTTTGTTTTCTCATATTTAAGGAAATCTTTTTCTCTTTTATCTTATGCTAACTATGACTTATAGCAATTTGGTGAAATTATACCTTTATGAGCAAAACTGAAACATTTATCTTTTTCTCCCTACCTGATCCCTCCAGAATTTAGAAACTTTGTGAGTGAATATGGTTATTTCTTGGCAATATAGTTATTTGCATAAGTTCAATAAGAATCTATTCTCCTTATAACAGGACACATTGGTTATATTACCAAGGCTTTGACTGGAATGTCATTTGAAACATACAGGCTCAGATATGACAAGACAGCTTTTCAGGAACAAAGATTGGACTTTCTGGAATACAGCCACTTGGAATCATGGGCCTGGTACCTTGTTTACAGAGATTCTGGCAATCTTACCTGGTAAGTAAGGAAGCTTGCTTATCTGGCAGGTGCAAGGAACCTCAGAATATTTTGGAGGACCTCGAGGAGAGAGGAGTCCACCCAAACCTGGAGGTACTGCAGGCAAAATCTGACAGCATGTCCTTGGCTTGGCTTTTCTGGCCTCAAGAGGCCTTTACAGTTCAATCTGAGATTCCTCATAAAAAATTCCAGCAAAGCAGATTTAAAAGAGCCTGTATAATCAATTGCTATTCTTGCTGCACTTATGTAAATAATTGGACCAAGTTTTATTGAAACTACACTTATTTTGCAAACCAGTTAATCTTAATTTGGCTATCTTTTGTAAAAATGAGGGTGATTTTAGAGAGAAAAATTGTTTCAGTAGAAGCTATAGTACGCATTCATGGATATTAGATTCTAGCTCTTCTCTACAAGATTCGTCTATTACTAATCATAATGTCTCCTTGTGGCCATCTGTCTCTGATAACTGGGAGTTCCCTGGCCACAATCAAACCTTTTCCTTCAATGCTACTGCCCAAATACTAACTAGATTTGCCTTGTCACAGGTGGATCATAAACGACAAGTTCCAAAGGTAAAGTCCCCAACTTATGGATACACACAGGATGGACTATATCAAATTTGGGACGAATATATTTGGCTCACTCCTACTAGTGGTCAACTCAGTCAAAAGGCCACTCTATGTTGGGAACAAAGCAATCACACCTGTGATACATGGCCTAATAGCACCCGACCTATGGGACAAATTCCCCGTCATATGTGTTCTCATATCATAAGCTTAAAAAATACTGATTGGTTTGGGACTGACTGGGATAGACGGCCAAGCACACGTTGGCTAGCCCCTAATGGCACTCAGTGGTTATGTGGCTCCAACTTATGGCCTTGGCTACCACCTGGATGGATTGGACGATGCACCCTAGGTTTCGTCTGGATGCAAGGTAGAACTACATTTACTATATCTCCTCCTGCTAACCTACCCAACCTGCAACAGCACTGGACCCGCTCTGTCTTACTATGAAAGCATTAAATGATACACAACATAGCCTTTCCCTGCTCGATTTAGAAGTGTCCCAAATGCGTAAGGCAGTCCTCCAAAACCGAATGGCACTGGATATCTTGACAGCAGCACAAGGGGGTACTTGTGCCATTATAAAAACTGAATGTTGTGCTTATATTCCTGACTACCATCAAAATATCTCTGGCTTCCTATCTGATATAAGCCACCAAATTAAGTCCATGTCTGACCCTACCCTATCTCTAAATGATTGGTTGAACTCTTGGTCAGGTCCAGGTTTCTGGACTACTATCAAAACCTTATTCATTGGGTTAATCATCTTGCTTGTATTTCTTATTATAATTTGTTGTCTATTTCGTTGTTTGTCTTCCACATGTCAACAAAGTTTCACCTCCTGGACCACTCTCATCAAATGATTCTCTCGTCGCCAGAGGATCTGTACACCTTGTCAGCCTTGGACGCCACGGGCGCAGCCTTCCGGTCCACTAAGCCTCCTACCTGTACCCATGGCCCCATTTAGGGACAGCTCTATGACCTTGTACAGCCGGAAGTAGTTACAGAAGACTGACCATCGTCCATATCCCCAAAAGATTTCGGGGCCAAAATGGGTTCAGGGGGGGTTTATGATGAAGATATTTAGGCTGCTTAATTTTAAAATGGCTTATGATGAGGATTTTTAGGC
>NW_025795467.1:0-7000 GCF_021613505.1 Equus quagga
TCCTGTGATGAAGGAGAGAACAGTATCTGGATTGTCCCCAAGTGCCTTCTTCTATAAGAGCCACACAAAATATTCATCTATTCATATATTCATGGAATCTCAGTCAGAAGCTGAGCCAGATAATGACATCCCTTTAGCATGAAAGTTCAGTATGGCAGACTTTTGGACATCCCTGACTGGGAATCCTGCCCTTCACAAAGACAGTAAGTGCTGACCCATGCTTTCTAGGCTGCTTACACTGACGCCCATTGGTCAGGATGCCGTGGCCCCGCTTACACGTTGGTCAAGCAGTCACTAGGGCACAGTAGCCAAACGATGATAGGTTGAAATGAACAGAGCAGGTTGCATAGCACTGTAAGAGCTTGCTCTTCTGCACATAAAAACCCCCCAAATTCTGTGATGATACTGAATGGCAGCAAACACAAGTGAAGTATTCTTGATCAATCTCCACATTCAGTGGAAAATACTTCTAGACTGAAAGGGAAGAATTAGCCCAAGGAAGTCAAATCAAACAGAAAAGGCACTTTGAAGACAAAGAAGTGGTTGCACTAAAGGTTTCCACACCACCAGTCTCTCATTAACACGCGTCATGGGAATCTCTTAGGCAGTAAAATCCTTTGCTCAGCAAGTCATCATTGTTTTTTTTTTTGGAAAAACAAGATGTTATGCTTTTCCATGTTCTAAATAAAGAAGCAGAAATGCTTTGATATGTAGTAGTTTGTCTGACATTAAATAAATTATATTTCGTAGTGGTCTTAAAAAAAGGACAGAAGCCTAAAATATATCTAAGATCAACTTCTAAATGCACCAAAAAAAGCAGAAGCCAAATCGGATTCCCACAGATGAATTGGAAAAAAGCATAATTTTCTCCAAGTAAGAAATCAAGAAATGAAGTGGGCTCTAAGAAAAGAGGAACTGAGTACGTTTAGTCACAAATTAAGAAGTTAGGGCTCGAGGGCTGTCACTTGTCACATCCCGCTGACTATAAGCGAAGTGTTCGTATACTATTGTAGGGTCCTATTCTATCCTTGAAGATCTTCTGGATCACTGGCAGGAAGTACACGATGTCCTCACTGACTGGAAATGCTTCCCTCAGAATAAAACCCCGAATGCTGCAATTAGAGCCATGTGTCCCTGTTGGCTCCTCAGTGATTTGGAAGGACCCTGTTCCTCACCATTCTCTGTATAGTTCTTCACATACAAGTATCAGCACATGCTGATTAAATCAAAATAAAGAAAAGCGATCTGTTAACTTTTCCTCGTTGGGCCAATTCGTGAACTCTGTGTGTTCTTCTCATTTCAGTTGCTTACCTCTTAGACAGTTTAGAGAAGAAACGTCATCCACATCAGCAATAAGCCAACAAAGGACTCTTCTTCTGACATGTACAACTTACTAAAAGCAGTGTTCCTAGCTTCAAAGTCCAGCGGAGTCCTCAGTGTCCATCACCAAAGTCATGACAAAGATCTGAAATCTACCATTATCCCTCTAGGAAAGCCCAGGTACTTCAGATCCTGAAGGGACACCACTCTTTTAGCTTTTGGGAAGACAGCTGTAACACAAGGTGCTAAATCAACATAAGGGTCAAGGTTATACCTTGTTCTTTCTACCAACCCATCGCTGCCATACGTGATCCTAAGACAATGTTCCTTCAAGACCATTTCTCCAATAGCTTTTTCCTGCTCAAGAACTTCCACTGAAACTCATTAGCAATTCTACAACCTAGCCAGCAGTTTTCTATCCTCATGAACCACTTATCCTTCCTTTCCTTCCCTCCTCCTCATCACACACGTGACTCCCTGAATCAGCCAGTTCGGACCTATCTTCTCTACCACCTGTCTTGTTTCATGTTATTCTCTGGAACGTTTTCCCCTTCTTCTCAAATGCACACATGCTCTCTTCAAGACTCGAGCCATGTCCTACCTTCCCAAGTCTGCATTCATTTTCATACCTAAATGCTCACTCGTTTCCTCCCATCTTCATTTTGGAATGCTGTTTGCAGTGTAAGCCAACTGGTTTTGAATGAAAACAAAAAAGATGATCCAATGAATCCATTAAACATTAATTTTTGCAGAAGACATGAGGTTTACACCTTGGTTTTCTTTTTTTCTTTTCCTTTTGCCTACAGATGTCCAACTCTTCCAAAACCATGTAGAAAACAACAGTTGCACTCCTGGGCATTTACAGTAAAAAAATGAAAACATAGATTCACGCAAAAGCTGTACATGAGTATTCAGAGCAGCTTTATTTGTAATAGTCAAAAACTAGAAACAACCCACATGCCCTTCAATGGGTGAATGGTTCAATAAAATATGGTAGAGCCATACAAAGGACAAGCACAACACAGTGATCTAAACCAGGAAATAGACACGGATACAGCATTAGTCACTCAACTACTTAGTAGAATTTCAGTTTGGACTGAAATTCCCTAGATGTGTGTAGAGTTCTATGATGTTTTCTCATGCATAAAAATCCTTGTAACCATGAGAACAATCAGGACACAGAACTGTTCTATTACCCCAGAGAAATTCCCTCAGGCAACCCCTTTAGAGCCACACCCCCTCCACCCCCAGTTGTGACCGTGGAAAAATGGATCTCTTCTCAATTTCTATAATGTTGCCATTTTGAGAATGCTGTGTACATCGAATCAATCACACAGCCTTTGCAGATTGGCTTTTTTCACTCAGTACAATGCCTTAAGCTGCATCCAAATCATTGCCTATGTCAACAGTTTGTTCCTTTTTCTTATGACACTTTATAACTAGATATAATCTGTACGTTGATAGCTCTGTGGCCACATTCCATAGTACACTGCCAGGAGAAGTCAAAAAAAGCAACACTGCCTGTTGAAACCATAAAAGTTTCTGTTTCTGGGTCTCCCAGACGTAGCCTATGAAGACTAAAGGTTTAAGGGCACTTTCTAACACCTGGTATTGTGAAACGTGCTCACAACACATTCATATACAGAATCACCCAACGGTGGCAATTGTTCAGCTGTTCCTTGAGAAACAGCAATTAACCAGAAACAAAGCTGTAGTGACCTTAGCTACAAGACTTCTAACTTTATGGCTTCGTGGAAAATTTCAGATACAGTTCACAGTTAGAGAATGGAGTCTCTTTTGGTTCTGAAACAAGGAGCTAGGTCCAGAGCAGAATATCTGCCCTACAAGCCAACGGCAGCTAGACAGACAGTTTGCAAAGAGAAAATGACATAAATGCATAGGAAAGTATGAGAAAGCCCCCAAAAGTGTGGGATGGTGCTGCCCTGGATCCTAATGACTTTCCAGTTGTCATTTAGCTCCTTGCAGGACCAACTATCTTGTTCCAGATACTGAGCTCCATAAGACAAATGTGTCTTTCCAACAAAGTCTGCTATTTGCTTGAAAAGTATACAACAGAACATTCTGAAGTCTCAAACTAAGAACCTTGTCATTTAATTATATGATTCCACCTAGTACATCCTCCCACTTTATGTATATGGCTTTTTTGATAAACATTTTCCTGTGTGTACATGTTTAATATTCACCCTAAATATCTACCAGCACGAACAATGTCTAACTTAATTTTCAGACCCTGCCGTACTCGTTCCCATGCTATGGGCCAGGGAGCCAGGGAAGGACAGGAGTTCTGGCAAAGAATCATCAAAGCCCACGTACCTACATGAAGACGAAATCAAGAATATGATTCACAATAGATGTTTCCAAGATGACAAAGATGCTGTGGCTAAGAATATTCTTAACAAATTTACTGAAGAAGATTAATGAAAAGTAGAATAGTTTCCTGTCGTTAGTATTTATTGAATATTAAACATCTAATTCCGGTTGGGGGAAAGCACACACCTCCTACCTCTCTAGGCTCTCTAGAGAGCTTTTCTTTTTCAAAGGGCTGTCCTTACATCATCCAGAACAACAACAGTAAGGAGAACGTGATTGAGTTGGACTGCAAAGATTTAACTCAACGTTGGGAGAGATGGAGCAGGAATCACTGGAAAAGTACCTAAAATGAGGGCAAAACAGCAACCTTCAAATGTCAAGTCCTTAACTATCATTCAGGAGCCAAGGGGAAACAATCCAAGAGCATGGCCCTTTTTGCATCTTTATAATGGCAAGCGGGAACATCCTGCCAGGAACTGTGGTCAAAAGGGCCAGAGATATCCTAGGGCACAAACACATCATGTTACACCACCTAGCCACATGCTTTGCTAGGATTCTATCAGCTTTCCAATTAATCTTGCATCCTTACCAAAAATTCCATATTGTCTTCAAACATGCCCTACACATTTATTGACCTCTTGTGTGCTGGATGCTAGATAACTGCAGTCAAAAAGAATGATGTCTATTAGTTTAAAACCATGACAACTTGCTTCCAAAAAACACTACAGTAGCAATAACAGACTCTGCTCCCAGCACAGTCCCCGACATTGAGCAGGCCCCTGACATCTGGGGCACAAATCAGACCACTTCTGCTCACGCGGAATAATAACCTCACCCGGCATGTCTGAAACCTACTCTCCAGACCTATACAGGTACCAACCCATTCTCAAAACCCATCAACACCAATGTCATGAGAGCCTCCTCCACACACACAGAGGCAGCATTTATTCTTGTTAGGTTTGCTGCCTCAGGTATTGAGACAGAAGCACCGGCCCTTTGGCAGGAGTCCAGGACTCATTCTTCATTGTACAGAAGGTCCACTTAAAAGCTTTGCTTCATTTCCAGGAAGCTTTATTTTTCAAGTCAAAATTCTATTCAAAGTACATTATACTTTATTAAAGACGACTTTAAGGAAAAATATATAGTTGTCAACATAAAAATCTTATTTTTTCTTTTTCAGATATCGGGGACATTCATATAATAATAATAATTGTAATTATTTCACAGTAGCTCTCAAACACAAAAAAAGCTGCCCTATTTAAGAATTTAATTTTAGGGACTCCCAACATTTTGAAAGCATTACTGCGACTTTTAAAATACACACTGCATCTTGCTAGACAACTTAGCACAAGCTTTCTGTATGATTATCTCCTGTGCACTTTCTCACTTGCTATCTGCTAGGTTCTACGCTTGACACATCCCTGCATCATCTCATTGGTTTAACAACTTTTGCAGCACTGAACACAACAGGAGGTCGTAACACTATAAAAATTCGTGTAGATTATTAATATAGATATTAGCGCTAAAATGACAGCAACGCTTAACACAGTTTACTATTATTGAGGTTGTGTTGCAGTGTTAACTCAGAATCTGATCAGCATTGTCCCAAGGCACAGAGAACACCATCTGTGGCCCGTTCAGCAGAGAAAGCCATTAAGCGACCTTCCCTTCTACAGGGAGCAGATGAACATCACCTTATCTACTCAGAAGTTTAATGCCAATCACTACACGACAGTTGGGACAGCATAAACAGGCGCAGAACAAAATGATTCTATGAAACACTCTTGCTTCCCTCTGAAATTGCTTTACGATTGTAGATCAAATTCTTCCCCAAAGAATCCTGCTCTGCATGTCATAAAAAGTAAGGTGCTGGGGCTGGCCCTGTGGCCAAGTGGTTAAGTTCGCGCGCTCTGCTGCAGGCAGCCCAGTGTTTCGTCGGTTCGAATCCTGGGCGCGGACATGGCACTGCTCATCAGACCACGCTGAGGCAGCGTCCCACATGCCACAACTAGAAGAACCCACAACGAGAAATATACAACTATGTACTGGGGGGCTTTGGGGAGAAAAAGGAAAAAATAAAATCTTTAAAAAAAAAAAAAGTAAGGTGCCTATGTCCTGCTTTGAACTCTTAAAAATACATACTGTCCTGCATTTTCTTTGATGCTTGCAAATTTCAGACTCAACAGACAGGAATCCCAGTAAGAAAGGGAAGAAGAACAAGAACTCAGGAGGCTTTTCCACAGTCCCCAAACCCAGTGCACTCCCACAGCAAACCGGTAGGTCCATGTTGTTCCAGGAAAGGGAGATGGGGAGAAACAGGAGGTGTCCACACCAGGCGAGACAAAACCAGGTGAGTCCAGAGGAGGCAGGTAGAGAACCAGGCGGACTCCCAGGAGCCAAGGGTGGCCTCCTCCCTCCCTCCGGACCAGGACGAGGCCTGCTCTCCCTCCCCCTCCCTCCGGTTGTCCCTCTCCCTCATCCCTGAGAGCTGGGAGTGGAGACACAACGCGGTGTGCACAGCAGGCAGCCTCTCTGAGCCTGAGACAGCTGCCTGGACTGTATTCCATCGCTGGGGAGCGGGGACGGAGGGGACGGAGGGACCGAGGAGCCCTGTGCAGCCCGCGAGCCCCGCGCCCCGGCCCTCGAGGACAGCGCCCCGCAGGCCTCAGCGGACACGGCAGGCCAGGGCCGCGCCGCCGCCCGGAAGGCTGTCCGGGACCCGTGCCCGGGCTCAGGGCGCGTCTCCCCTCGGAGCGGCCCTCCCGCCCCGCTGTGGCCCTGCCCGCCGTCCTCCGAGGGCCTCCTCGTCTCCGCGGAGCCCCGTCAAAGCGCTCCCGCCCGGGCTCCCCGCGGAAGCGACGCCCGGACGCCGGGGCCTCGCGGGCCAGGGCGGCACAAACCGCCCTCCGCCCGCGGAGCGCCCGACGCGGCGCGCGTTGGACCGGCCGCTCCCGCCCAGGAGGGACGAGGCCTGGCCGGGACAGCACCGCGGGGCACTGGGCTCAGGGGGACCGCTTTGGAGGGGATGGCCGCGCCCTCTCTACCGCTTGCCTCAGGCGCATCGCTGTGCAACAGGCAGGACTTCCCGCCACATTCGCCTACTCAACGGGGAGGCGGCATTGCCCCGCCTGACCCGGAAGTCTGCGGCCTCCCCATTGGCTCAGGAAGAGCAGGAGTTGGGGGGCAAGCGAGTGGGCAAGTGAGTGAGGAGGAGGAGCCAGGGGAGGGCGGGGCGAGCTGGATGGGAGGGGCGATTGGAAGGGCGGGGCGAGCGGGGGGGTGGGGCGAGCTGGAGGGGAGGGGCGGTTGGAAGGGCGGGGCGAGTGGGGAGGCTGGCGAGAGTGGAGGC
>NW_025795468.1:0-2175 GCF_021613505.1 Equus quagga
TTAGACAAGAATCAAATCGGATTAAGTAAAGGTTAGAAAGGTTAGACGCCACCACCCTAAACCAGTTACATGAGATTGCCAGACAGCAACCAACTTAAGTTCTTGCCTTCCCCATTAAGAGCTTCTAGGGACAAGGTCATCTCTCCTCCTCTTCCTGGTACAGAGAGGGAGGCACCTTTTACAGACAGAGATTTACCTTACAAATGTAAATGTGTCCCAACAAGGGCAAGTTCCATTCTCCAGAGCCTCCTTCCCTGTCCCAGTTTATCGAAAGCAATCAGCCCAAAACAATCCTGATGCCAAAGAGACATATCATGGGGTGGCCAATTTCGGGTCCCTTCAAGGTCACCCCCTCTTCCTTCACAAACGCAAATGTCTCTCAGAAGGGCAAGCAAAATTCCAGTCCTCAGAGCCTGCTTCTCATCTGTAGTTTTAAAAGTAACCAGCCTAAAATCCTCATCAAAAGGAGTCAGACTGAGGAAAAAATGGAGGGGTGCGGGGACAGGGTGTGTTCCAGAAACTGAAGTAGTTCAGAACGGCTGGGTCAAGAGGACGAAGGGGAAAATTTTTAGAAAAGAGGAAGAGCAAGTAGATAGGACTCAGACCATGAAAGGGAGCCATTGATGATTTTTAGCACCAAGAGCTAAGAAAGGATCTAGAAAGTATGCAGAACAGATTGTGGAAGGGGAAGGTGCGTGACCAGATTCAAAGAGACGAGGCAAGAGACAGTGCTTAATCCACGGCAGAAATGAGCTTCATTAAGACTGCAGCAGGAATGGGGAGGAAGCCACAGATTCAAGAGACACAGAGACATCCTACCTGAGAAAAGTGGCACTCGCCTGTTTCTCTATCTGAACAACACACTCTAATGTGCCTTCTCAGATTTTGGTACAATCCAGAAATTTTGCACAGAACTAAGGCAAAGGCACAGTAGACTTTTTCCCATGATGATAACACCTGTCTTTCTGATTTGAAGAATTATATGCATAGTGGTAATACTCTCCTAGTTAAAGAAGTACAAGTAAAGGAATACATTTGAGAAAGATATAAATTTGCATTTACACTGAGTTTGAGGTAACTAACGGACTCTAGGATTATGGAAAGTTCTAGAGGCACTTGGATATACTTCTGGAGTTCAAGAGAGCTCTGGGTTGGATGTTGTATAGTCTGCAGGGTGACCAATTATTCCAGTTTGCCTGGGACTGAGGCGTTTCCTGGGGCATGAGGCCTTCAGTGCTATAACCAGCAAAGAACCAGGCAGAGGACAGCTGGTCACCCTAGTACAGGTCTGAGGTCCAAGACAGACCTGAGTTAGAAACATACATTTGGCAGCTTCAGCCTGTAAGTGACAGCCAGGAAGTGAGTGGATGGAATCACCCAAGAAGACTATGGTGTAAAAAGAAAACTGCCGAAGTTCCAGATCTGTGCACGTAAACACCAGCTATACTCCCTTAGCCTTTAAGGATTTAGACTCGACAATGAGAAAGGAGAAAGATATTTCAAGCACAGAGTCAAAGGTGAGAATTTACAAGTTCATTCTAGAGAGGGTAAAGAGCCCAGTCTGGCTAGAGAGGAACATTCACGGGTACCAGGGAGTGGGAAGTGAAATTAGAAGGGTAGGATGGAGCCAGCTGGTGGAGGGTCTCCTTGCCAGGCTTAGAAGCTTGGATTTCATTGGGAATTTTAACTGGGAGTCATGGTAGGTGTGTGATCAGAGGAGTAACACAAGGAAACCAGCAGTTCATTGACTGTCAAGATGTCAATAGCCTCTGAAAACGAAGTACCCAAGGTCAGGAGTATTGGGAAGGTGAAAGAAACGCTTTCTCATCACCAAGCTCACACTACTCTGTGATGCGGGGTCGGTGAGCCGAGGAGTCGAAAGAAAGATTTCTTAGACTCTCAAGATCTGGCAGTAGTGCTCTTTTATTTAGAGAGTAGAATAGCATGAGGACAGGACCCATGGGCAGTCAGAGTTTCTGCTGCCGCCGCTTCTGCTGCCCCCGCTGGCATGGGGACAGAGCCCATGGGCAGGCAGAGCTGGTGCGTGGGGACAGGACCGACGGGCAGTCAGAGCTCCTGCTGCTGCCCCGAGTTGAGGGTTAGGGCTAATTTTATAAGGCATAGGTATATGATTCATCTCTTTACAAGACAAAGGAAAGAACATGAAAAAAAGTT
>NW_025795469.1:0-2175 GCF_021613505.1 Equus quagga
AACTTTTTTTCATGTTCTTTCCTTTGTCTTGTAAAGAGATGAATCATATACCTATGCCTTATAAAATTAGCCCTAACCCTCAACTCGGGGCAGCAGCAGGAGCTCTGACTGCCCGTCGGTCCTGTCCCCACGCACCAGCTCTGCCTGCCCATGGGCTCTGTCCCCATGCCAGCGGGGGCAGCAGAAGCGGCGGCAGCAGAAACTCTGACTGCCCATGGGTCCTGTCCTCATGCTATTCTACTCTCTAAATAAAAGAGCACTACTGCCAGATCTTGAGAGTCTAAGAAATCTTTCTTTCGACTCCTCGGCTCACCGACCCCGCATCACAGAGTAGTGTGAGCTTGGTGATGAGAAAGCGTTTCTTTCACCTTCCCAATACTCCTGACCTTGGGTACTTCGTTTTCAGAGGCTATTGACATCTTGACAGTCAATGAACTGCTGGTTTCCTTGTGTTACTCCTCTGATCACACACCTACCATGACTCCCAGTTAAAATTCCCAATGAAATCCAAGCTTCTAAGCCTGGCAAGGAGACCCTCCACCAGCTGGCTCCATCCTACCCTTCTAATTTCACTTCCCACTCCCTGGTACCCGTGAATGTTCCTCTCTAGCCAGACTGGGCTCTTTACCCTCTCTAGAATGAACTTGTAAATTCTCACCTTTGACTCTGTGCTTGAAATATCTTTCTCCTTTCTCATTGTCGAGTCTAAATCCTTAAAGGCTAAGGGAGTATAGCTGGTGTTTACGTGCACAGATCTGGAACTTCGGCAGTTTTCTTTTTACACCATAGTCTTCTTGGGTGATTCCATCCACTCACTTCCTGGCTGTCACTTACAGGCTGAAGCTGCCAAATGTATGTTTCTAACTCAGGTCTGTCTTGGACCTCAGACCTGTACTAGGGTGACCAGCTGTCCTCTGCCTGGTTCTTTGCTGGTTATAGCACTGAAGGCCTCATGCCCCAGGAAACGCCTCAGTCCCAGGCAAACTGGAATAATTGGTCACCCTGCAGACTATACAACATCCAACCCAGAGCTCTCTTGAACTCCAGAAGTATATCCAAGTGCCTCTAGAACTTTCCATAATCCTAGAGTCCGTTAGTTACCTCAAACTCAGTGTAAATGCAAATTTATATCTTTCTCAAATGTATTCCTTTACTTGTACTTCTTTAACTAGGAGAGTATTACCACTATGCATATAATTCTTCAAATCAGAAAGACAGGTGTTATCATCATGGGAAAAAGTCTACTGTGCCTTTGCCTTAGTTCTGTGCAAAATTTCTGGATTGTACCAAAATCTGAGAAGGCACATTAGAGTGTGTTGTTCAGATAGAGAAACAGGCGAGTGCCACTTTTCTCAGGTAGGATGTCTCTGTGTCTCTTGAATCTGTGGCTTCCTCCCCATTCCTGCTGCAGTCTTAATGAAGCTCATTTCTGCCGTGGATTAAGCACTGTCTCTTGCCTCGTCTCTTTGAATCTGGTCACGCACCTTCCCCTTCCACAATCTGTTCTGCATACTTTCTAGATCCTTTCTTAGCTCTTGGTGCTAAAAATCATCAATGGCTCCCTTTCATGGTCTGAGTCCTATCTACTTGCTCTTCCTCTTTTCTAAAAATTTTCCCCTTCGTCCTCTTGACCCAGCCGTTCTGAACTACTTCAGTTTCTGGAACACACCCTGTCCCCGCACCCCTCCATTTTTTCCTCAGTCTGACTCCTTTTGATGAGGATTTTAGGCTGGTTACTTTTAAAACTACAGATGAGAAGCAGGCTCTGAGGACTGGAATTTTGCTTGCCCTTCTGAGAGACATTTGCGTTTGTGAAGGAAGAGGGGGTGACCTTGAAGGGACCCGAAATTGGCCACCCCATGATATGTCTCTTTGGCATCAGGATTGTTTTGGGCTGATTGCTTTCGATAAACTGGGACAGGGAAGGAGGCTCTGGAGAATGGAACTTGCCCTTGTTGGGACACATTTACATTTGTAAGGTAAATCTCTGTCTGTAAAAGGTGCCTCCCTCTCTGTACCAGGAAGAGGAGGAGAGATGACCTTGTCCCTAGAAGCTCTTAATGGGGAAGGCAAGAACTTAAGTTGGTTGCTGTCTGGCAATCTCATGTAACTGGTTTAGGGTGGTGGCGTCTAACCTTTCTAACCTTTACTTAATCCGATTTGATTCTTGTCTAA
>NW_025795470.1:0-1094 GCF_021613505.1 Equus quagga
CCAGTGCATCTTCAACAACTCCTAGTGGCAGCACTAGCCCTCCAACAACACCAACTGAGATCAGTGCATCTCCAACAACTGCTAGTGACGGCACCACCTCTGTCACAGCTCAAACGGACACCAGTGCATCTTCAACAACTCCTAGTGGCAGCACGACCCCTGAGACAACACCTACGGAGACCAGTGCACCTTCATCAACTGCTAGTGTCAGCACAACCACTGTGCCAGCTCAAATGGAGACCAGTGCATCTCCAACAGCTACTAGTGACAGCACCACAACTATGGCAACACCTGCTGAGTCCAGCACATCTTCAACAACTCCTACTGACAGTACCACCCCTGTGACAACATCTACCGACACCAGTGCTTTTTCAACAACTGCTACTGGCAGCACTACACCTGAGAAAACCCCTACTGAGACCACTGCATCTTCAACAACTGCTAGTGACAGCACCACCTCTGTCACAGCTCAAACGGACACCAGTGCATCTTCCAGAACTCCTAGTGGCAGCACTACCCCTCAGACAACACCTACTGAGACCAGTGCATCTCCAACAACTACTACTGACAGCACCACCCCTGACACAACACCTGCCGAGACCACTGCATCTTCAACAACTCCTAGTGGCAGCACTTCAGCTGAGACAACACCTACTGAGACCAGTGCATCTTCAACAACTGCTACAGGCGGCACCACCTTTGTGACAGCTCAAATGGACACCAGTGCATCTTCAACAACACCTAGTGGCAGCACGAACACTGAGACACAACCTACTGGGACCAGTGCATCTCCAACAACTGCTAGTGACAGCACCACCCCTGACACAACACCTACTGACGCCAGTGCATCTTCAACAACTCCTAGTGGCAGCACTACCCCTGAGACAACACCTACTGAGACCAGTGCATCTCCAATAACTGCTAGTGACAGCACCACCTTGCTCACAGCTCAAACGGACACCAGTGCATCTTCCAGAACTCCTAGTGGCAGCACTACCCCTCAGACGACACCTACTGAGACCAGTGCATCTCCAATAAGTACTAGTGACAGCACTCCAACTATGACGACACCTACTGAGACCAGTGCATCTCCA
>NW_025795471.1:0-1094 GCF_021613505.1 Equus quagga
TGGAGATGCACTGGTCTCAGTAGGTGTCGTCATAGTTGGAGTGCTGTCACTAGTACTTATTGGAGATGCACTGGTCTCAGTAGGTGTCGTCTGAGGGGTAGTGCTGCCACTAGGAGTTCTGGAAGATGCACTGGTGTCCGTTTGAGCTGTGAGCAAGGTGGTGCTGTCACTAGCAGTTATTGGAGATGCACTGGTCTCAGTAGGTGTTGTCTCAGGGGTAGTGCTGCCACTAGGAGTTGTTGAAGATGCACTGGCGTCAGTAGGTGTTGTGTCAGGGGTGGTGCTGTCACTAGCAGTTGTTGGAGATGCACTGGTCCCAGTAGGTTGTGTCTCAGTGTTCGTGCTGCCACTAGGTGTTGTTGAAGATGCACTGGTGTCCATTTGAGCTGTCACAAAGGTGGTGCCGCCTGTAGCAGTTGTTGAAGATGCACTGGTCTCAGTAGGTGTTGTCTCAGCTGAAGTGCTGCCACTAGGAGTTGTTGAAGATGCAGTGGTCTCGGCAGGTGTTGTGTCAGGGGTGGTGCTGTCAGTAGTAGTTGTTGGAGATGCACTGGTCTCAGTAGGTGTTGTCTGAGGGGTAGTGCTGCCACTAGGAGTTCTGGAAGATGCACTGGTGTCCGTTTGAGCTGTGACAGAGGTGGTGCTGTCACTAGCAGTTGTTGAAGATGCAGTGGTCTCAGTAGGGGTTTTCTCAGGTGTAGTGCTGCCAGTAGCAGTTGTTGAAAAAGCACTGGTGTCGGTAGATGTTGTCACAGGGGTGGTACTGTCAGTAGGAGTTGTTGAAGATGTGCTGGACTCAGCAGGTGTTGCCATAGTTGTGGTGCTGTCACTAGTAGCTGTTGGAGATGCACTGGTCTCCATTTGAGCTGGCACAGTGGTTGTGCTGACACTAGCAGTTGATGAAGGTGCACTGGTCTCCGTAGGTGTTGTCTCAGGGGTCGTGCTGCCACTAGGAGTTGTTGAAGATGCACTGGTGTCCGTTTGAGCTGTGACAGAGGTGGTGCCGTCACTAGCAGTTGTTGGAGATGCACTGATCTCAGTTGGTGTTGTTGGAGGGCTAGTGCTGCCACTAGGAGTTGTTGAAGATGCACTGG
>NW_025795472.1:0-7266 GCF_021613505.1 Equus quagga
TAAAATGTACTTTATGAAAGTGATTTTAGAACATGGTTCTCAAAGCTAGGTGCAGAACTGAATCACTCAAGGGGGTGATTTTAAAATACAAAATACCAAGTTTGACCCACACCCTTAGGATGGAGCTTATTTATTTTTTAAAAAGCTTCCCTTATAATTCTGATCTGCAGCCAACTTTGGGAACCATAATTTAGAACAATAATTTTCATAGAGAATAAATCAAACTTTAATACTGTCTTATTTGTGACCCTAGGGGTAATATCCCTTTGAAAGAATTGCCTTCTAAGCAGTCGTGGAACTTTGGACTTGGTGAGGTAAAGTACATTTTACATTATCTTTCCAATTAAGTCAGTTGATAATTCATGTCATATTTTAGTATTTGCAGTGTACTTTCATTTAAGGTTAGCTTTTATTGAAAAATTTCTTTTTAGGCTACTTTTCTTACTCTGGGGAAATTATAGTTTAGGTCTAGAAATAAAATTATTGCCTTTTCAGAAACTATAATGTGTTTATTTGAGAAAAACCAATCTAGATGCATTTATTTCTTTATTTCTTTAAATTTTTATTTTTTTCGGATGTACATCGTATTTCGAATTCTGTGTACATTACATCATGTTCACCACCCGAACACTAATTATAGTGCATCCCCTCACATGTGATCCTAATCACCCCTTTTGCCCTCCTGCCTCCCCCAGTGGTAACCACCAGTCCAATCTCCACTGCTATGTGTTGTTTTTTTCTTTTTGTCGTTTTTAATCTTCTACTTATGAGTGAGATCATATGGTATTTGACTTTCTCCCTCTGACTTATTTCACTCAGCATAATACCCTCAAGGTCCATCCATGTTGTCACAAATGGCTGGATTTCGTCATTTCTTATGGCTGAGTAGTAGTCCATCGTGTATAAATACCACATCTTCTTTATCCATTCATCCCTTGATGGGCACCTACGTGGCTTCCAAGTCTTGGCTATTGTGTATAATGCCGCAATGAACATAGGGGTGCAAGTATCTTTATGCCTTTGTGTTTTCAAGTTCTTTGGATAAATACCCAGCAGTGGAATAGCTGGATCGTATGGTAGATCTATCCTTAGTTTTCTGAGGATACTCCATCCTGCTTTCCATAGTGGCTGCACCAGCTTGCACTGCCACCAGCAGTGAACAAGGGTTCCCTTCTCTTCACACCCTTTCCAACATTTGTTGTTTCCTGTCTTGTTATTTATAGCCATTCTGACCGGAGTGAGGTGATACCTCATTGTAGTTTTGATTTGCATTTCCCTGATAGCTAATGATGTTGAGCATCTTTTCATATGCCTGTTGGCCATCTGGATATCTTTGGAGAAATCTCTGTTCAGATCTTTTGCCCATTTTCTAGTTGGATTGTTGGTTTTTTTGTTGTTGATCTATATAAGTTCTTTGTATATTTTGGATATTAACCCCTTATCTGATATATGGTTTGCAAATAGCTTCTCCCAATTGTTAGGTTCTCTTTTCGTTTTGTTGATGGTTTCCTTTGCTGTGCAGAAGCTTTTTAGTTTGATGTACTCCCATTTGTTCATTTTTTCTTTTGTTTCCCTTGCCCGGTCAGACATGGGACTTGAAAATATGCTGCTCAGACCAATGTCATAGAGCATACTGCCTATGTTTTCTTCTAGAAGTCTCATGGTTTCGGGTCTTACATTCAAGTCTTTAATCCATTTTGAGTTGATTTTTGTGCACGGTGTAAGGGAATGGTGTACTTTCATTCTTTTGCATGTGGCTGTCCAGTTTTCCCAACACCATTTATTGAAGAGATTCTCCTTTCTCCATCGTATGCTCTTGGCTCCCTTGTCGAATATTAGCTGTCCATAAACTTGTGGGTTTACTTCTGGGCTCTCAATTTTGTTCCATTGATCTGTGTGTCTGTTTTTGTGCCAGTACCATGCTGTTTTGGTTGCTATGGCTTTGTAGTACAATGTGAAATCAGGGAGTGTGATACCTCCAGCTTTGTTCTTTTTTCTCAGGAATCCTTTGGCTATTCGGGGTCTTTTGTTGTTCCATATAACTTGTAGGATTCTTTGTTCTATTTTTGTAAAAAATGTTGTTGGAACTTTGATAGGGATTGTGTTGAATCTATAGATTGCTTTAGGAAGTATGGACATTTTAACGATGTTAATTCTTCCAATCCAAGAGCACGGAATATCTTTCCATTTCTTTGTGTCTTCTTCGATTTCGTTCAACAATGTTTTATAGTTTTCGGTGTAGAGATCTTTCACCTCTTTGGTTAAGTTTATTCATAGGTATTTTATTCTTTTTGTTGCAATTGTAAATGGGATTGTATTCTTAATTTCTCTTTTTGCTACTTCGTTGTTAGTGTATAGAAACGCAACTGAGTTTTGTACATTGATTTTGTATCCCGCAACTTGACTATATTCCTTTATTATTTCTGAAAGTTTTTTAGTGGACTCTTTAGGGTTTTCTCGATATAAAATCATGTCGTCTGCAAAGAGTGACAGTTTCACTTCTTCTTTTCCAATGTGGATCTCTTGTATTTCTTTTTCTTGCCTGATTGCTCTGGCTAGGACTTCCAATACTATGTTAAATAAGAGTGGTGACAGCGGGCATCCTTGTCTGGTTCCTGTTCTTAGAGGGATAGCTTTCAGTTTTTCTCCATTGAAAATGATATTTGCTGTGGGTTTGTCATATATGGCCTTTATTATGTTGAGGTATTCTATACCCATTTTATTTAGAGTTTTTATCATAAATGGATGCTGTATCTTGTCAAATGCTTTCTCTGCATCTGTTGAGATGATCATGTGATTTTTATTCTTCATTTTGTTAATGTGGTGTATCACGTTGTTAGATTTGCAGATGTTAAACCATCCCTGCATCCCCGGAATGAAACCCACTTAATCATGATGTATGATCTTTTTAATGTATCGTTGTATTCGATTTGCTAGTATTTTGTTGAGGATTTTTGCGTCGATGGTCATCAGTGATATTGGCCTGTAATTTTCTTTTTTTGTGTTGTCCTTGTCTGGTTTTGGTATCAGGATAATGTTTGCTTCGTAGAAGGAGTTAGGAAGCCTCTCCTCCTCTTCAATTTTTTGGAAGAGTTTGAGAAGGATAGGTATTAACTCTTCTTTGAGTGTTTGGTAGAATTCACCAGGGAAGCCATCTGGTCCTGGACTTTTATTTTTTGGGAGGTTTTTGATTGCTGTTTCGATCTCCTTACTGGCGATCGGTCTATTCAAATTTTCTACATCTTCTTGGTCCAGTTTTGGAAGGTTGTATGTTTCTAAGAATTTATCCATTTCTTCTAGATTATCCAATTTGTTGGCGTATAGCTTTTCATAGTATTCTCTTATTATCTTTTGTATTTCTGAGGTGTCCGTTGTAATCTCTGCTCTTTCATTTCTGATTTTATTTATTTGAGCCTTCTCTCTTTTTTTCTTGGTGAGTCTAGCTAAGGGTTTGTCAATTTTGTTTATCTTTTCAAAGAACCAGCTCTTGGTTTCATTAATTTTTTCTATTGTTTTCTTAGTCTCTATTTCATTTATTTCTGCTCTTTTTATTATTTCCTTCCTTCTGATTTTGGGCTTTGTTTGTTGTTCTTTTTCTGGTACCTTTAGGTACGCTTTTAGATTGTCTATTTGAGATTTTTCTTCTTTGTTGAGGTAGGCCTGAATTGCTATAAACTTCCCTTGTAGAACCGCTTTTGCTGTATCCCACAGATTTTGGCGTGTCATGTTTTCATTTTCATTTGTCTCCAGGAATTTTTTGATATCTTCTTTGATTTCTTCATTGACCCAATCATTGTTCAGTAGCGTTTTGTTCAATCTCCACATTTTTGTGGCTTTTCTGGTTTTCTTTCTGTAGTTGATTTCCAGTTTCATACCTTTGTGGTCAGAAAAGATGCACGGTATTATTTCAATCTTCTTAAATTTATTGAGACTTGTTTTGTGGCCTAATATGTGATCAATCCTGGAGAATGTTCCATGGGCATTTGAAAAGAATGTGTACTCTGTGGTTTTTGGGTGGAATGTTCTGTATATATCTACTAAGTCCATCTGGTCTAATGTGTCCTTTAAGGCGAATGTTTCCTTATTGATCTTCTGTTTGGATGATCTATCCATTGGTGTAAGTGGAGTGTTAAAGTCCCCTACTATTATTGTGTTACTGTCTATTTCTCCTGTTATGTCTGTTAATAATTGCTTTATATATTTAGGTGCTCCTATGTTGGGTGCGTAGATATTTACAAGTGTTATATTTTCTTGTTGGATTGTTCCCTTTATCTTTATGTAGTGCCCGTCTTTGTCTCTTATTACAGTTTTTGATTTAAAGTCTATTTTGTCTGATATAAGTATTGCTAACCCTGCTTTCTTTTCTTTGCCATTTGCATGGAATATCTTTTTCCATCCTTTCACTTTCAGTTTGTGAGTGTCTGTAGGTCTGAAGTGTGTCTCTTGTATGCAGCATATACATGGATCTTGTTTTTTTATCCAGTTGGCCACCCTATGGCATTTGATTGGAGCATTTAGTCCATTGACATTTAAAGTAGTTATTGATAAATATGTATTTATTGCCATTTTGTCACTTTTTCTTTTTTTGCGTGTTTTAGTAGTTCTTCTCAGTTCCTTTCTTTTTCTCTTGCTCTCTTCCCTTGTGGTTTGATGGTTTAGTAATATGTTTGATTTCTTTTGTCTTACTTTTTGTCCTGCTTGTTATAGGTTTCTGGTTTGTGGTTACCATGAGGATCCTATTTAATATACTGTGCATGTAACAGTCTATATTGAGTAGATAGACTCTTTAGCTTGACCTCTTTCTAAAAGCTCTACTTTTTCACTCCCCTCCTCCCACATTATGTTTTTCACATCATATATAGTCTTGTGTTTAGTGTGTGTCTATCTGTTACCCTCTTATCATTGAAATAGGTGATTTTAGTACATTTGTCTTTTAACCTTCATATTATCTTCACAGGTAGTTGATCTGCTGCCTTTACTGTCCTTTTACCTTACTAGTGATTTTATTGCCTGTCTTTTGTTGTTGTTGTTTTAGGTTTTTTTGATAATTTTTTTTTCATCTCTATTTGTGGTTATTGCTTTCCCACTTAAATAAGTCCCTTCAGCATTTCTTGCAGAACTGGTTTCTTGGTGATAAACTCCTTTAATTTTTGCTTGTCTGGGAAGCTGTTTATCTCTCCTTCCATTCTGAATGACAACCTTGATGGATAGAGTATTCTTGGTTGTAGGTTTTTTCCTTTTAGCCTTTAAATATGTCGTGCTATTCTCTTCTTGCCTGTAGGGTCTCGACTGAGAAGTCTGCTGATAGTCTGATGGGCTTCCCTTTATATGTCACTTGCGGCCTTTCTCTTGCTGCTGTTAGGATTCTCTCTTTGTCTTTAATTTTAGGCATTTTGATTATAATATGTCTTGGTGTGGGCCTCTTTGGGCTTCTCTTGTTTGGAGCTCTCTGTGCTTCCTGAAGTTGGATGTCTGTTTCCTTCCTCAGGTTAGGAAAATTTTCCTCTCTTATTTCTACAAATAAACTTTCTGTCCCTTTGTCTCTCTCTTCTCCTTCTGGGACCCCTATAATCTGAATGTTAGCACGCTTGATATTGTCCCAGAGTTCCCTTACTCTCTTCTCATTCTGTCTAATTCTTTTTTCTCTTTTCTGTTCTGCTTGGGTGATTTCCTCTAGTCTTTCGTCTAGTTTGCTGATCTGTTCTTCTTCTTCCTCTACTCTGTTATTGAGTCCCTCGAGTGAATTTCTCATTTTGAGTATTGTATTCTTCATTTCTGATTGTTTTTTTTTTATATCTTCCAGTTCTTTGCTGATGTGCTCACTGTGTTCATCCATTCTTCTCCGCATATCTGTGAGCATCCTCATGATATTTTGTTTGAATTCTTTGTTGAGTAGGTCACTAGTTTCTGTTTCACTTAGTTCTAATCTACAAGAGCCGGATCCTGTAAGCTCTTCACAGCAAAAGAGACTCAAGTTCAGAAAGATTAAATAACTTGTTCAAAGTTACACATTTGAGCCAGGATTCAAACTTTTGTCTTATCTGACTGTATATTTTCAACTATATTAATTGTTTTGTCTTTTTGTCTTCAGTATGTACATTGAGTACATATCATGAATTCATTTAATAGAATTTATTGTCGTTCTCCTGTATGCTAGACACTGAAGATTCAGTGGTGAAGAAACAGTTTTTGTTCTTATGAAGCTTATATTGTGTTATGCACTAGACTCTGCATGGTACAGAGATGAAGGGACATGGGACCTGATTTTAGGAAGCTATGGTCTAGTAGCTAGACAGAAACAGAAAAAAATATAATACATTTAGATAAATTGCTCCAATTGGGGTTTGTACAAAGGGCAGTGGGAGACAAGTAAAAAATAATTCTAAGTTTCATGGCTAGTCAGGAGGAAGATGTAATAGAGGAGAAAACTTTTGATCTGGATATCAATTAATAAGTTTACCAAATGGACAAACTGCCTTCATACTATGAAGAAGAAGCAACATAGATAGAAACTAACAAGTGAGAGAGTATAGCTTATTTTAGGAGCTGCAAAGTAACTTCATTCCAGTTGTTGTTATTGCTACTACTATCGTGTAAATTACAAGCGATGGCGGAATGGCAAAAGCTAATTCTAGACAATATAAAGGGCTAGATCATAAAAGACTTTACATGACATATACCAGTTTTATTTTCTGTCACCAAACAGAGCCACTGAAAAAATTTTAGTAGAGGAGTTTGATGACATCTGAGTATTAAAAAGTTGACTCTAGCAACAATGAGAGATTTGAGAAGTGGCATGACTCAAGGCAGGGCAAAAAATAATGAGGGCTTGAAATTGAGCAGTGTAAGTAAGGATGGAAATGAGGGAAGAGCTATCACAAAGATTTAGAAGATCTTGATTTGATAGTTGTTGATTAGTTAAGGGAGAAGGAAAACATTGAAGGAGACCTGGATTTATTATTTGGGTAAATGGGTAGTTGATGGGATAGTGCCGTTCATCTAGATTGAAGTGTTAATGTTTTATTGAGGATTTTTGTATGTATGTTCATCAGGGATATTGTCCTGTGATTTTCTTTTCTTGTGGTATCCTTGGCTAGTTTGGATATCGGGGTAATGCTGGCCTCATAAAAGGAGTTTGGAAGAGTTGTCTCCTCTTCTCTTTTTTGAAATAGTTTGAGAAGGATAGGTATTAATTCTTCTTTGAATGTTTGGCAGCATTCACCAGTGGAAGCCATTGGTCCTGGACTTTTGACATTGGGAAGTTTT